>NC_041386.1:284533598-284697177 GCF_002162155.2 Triticum dicoccoides
GAGCGCGGATAGCGTGGCGCGGTCGCGTACGTCGACGGCCGAGCGCAGGTGGGAGGAGGGGCGTGCAGCAGTGCAGCGGCGAGCAGGGGGTCGCGGGACGCGCGGGCGGCGGTTGCGGGGCATCGAGGAGCGGGCGTGCGCGGCTACAAGCGCGGTGAGCACGCCGACAGAGGCGGCGTCGGTCGTGGGGTGCCGTTGTGAGCAAGGAAGGAGGAGGAGATGCCGGGCCTCACTTGGGGTGTAGGGGAACGGCAGCATGCTCGAGGAGGAGGACGAGGAGGCGACGATGACGGTAGGCAGCTCCGGCGAAGCAATGGCGGGACGAGGCGGCGATGGTGTGCGGCGGCGGCATCGGGGGCATCAGGGGTGTGGCCTAGATCCAGTCGGGGAGGTGGAGGAGACGAGGAAGAAGCAGTCCGGTGGGGCGGACAAGGACGGGGAGATCGAGGTGGAGGGCAGCGATGGCGGCTTCGGTGTCGTGGTCCAGGGCGGTGGCCTCAGGTTCGATCCCCCCGATCCAATCGAGGGGGCAGAGGAGGGGCGCGTGGGGATCATAGGGGGAGTGGGAGGAGTGGTTGACCCGATCTAGGTCACTGGAGGGAGTGGGCGTTAAGGAGTGCGGGGATGGGCCGGCCTAGTGGGTCGTGGCCCAGTTGGGCCGCTGGCCTGCTGGGCTGGAGCCCCGGGGCGGTTTCTTTTCCATTTTTTTTCTCTTTTGTATTTCCTTTTTACTGTTTTATTTCACTTTCTATTTACTATAGTTTTTTTAAATACTAAATTAGTTCCTAAAATAGTGTTACTACTTATTCTAATGTCACAATAACTTGGGCTCCCAAATAAATTAGTGTAACATTTTATATATTATAAAAGGCATTTAATTGTTGCTTTTACCTGCTGTTTTGCTCATTTTAGAGTATTTACACATTTTATAAAAGTGTGGTTTCTCCTCCATTATTACTTAGGATTTACTTGTCACATTGAGAACATTTTAGTTTTGACTTTCGAGAATTGTGATTGTTTGACTTGATTTTTGAATTTGAACTTTGAATCGGTTTTTGAACTAACCCAAGATTATCTACAGTGATAGAGGTGACATGACATCATCAACAGGGGATTACTGTAGCCTAATTATCCGGGCGTCACAATTCTCCTCCACTACAAGAAATCTCGTCCCGAGATTCAAGAGGGGGACTAATGGGGAAAAGATTTGGTTACAAAATTCTAACGAGTCTTCTCGGCCTAGGTTACTCTTCTCGAAGAGGTCAATCCATAGCATTGATGTCTTTATTCCTATGCATCAATGCATCATGATGAAATTGCTGTCCTTTCTTCAAGAACTCCATCGTACTTACGAAAGGATAAGGGGTATTACGGAAGAACAGACCGCTACAATGTTTGCTTATCTAGTAGATAACATCAAGGAAGGTGGCGGGAAGTAACCCTCGAATTGAAACTTAAGACATTACGAGAGCAAGGAAGAAGGTGCAAAATAGAAGTTTCAAGCGCATAGAAAATCGTTCGTTGCCTGATACGAAATGTGATAGGGGTTCAGAGCAATGGGAAAGTATTGCATCTGGTACCAGAATAGATCACTAGGCAGGTGGCCCGTGAATTACATATGAAGTCAAGCGCGAGGAATAACTTTCACAACAGGGTGTACAAAAGAGTCAGGTTTCAATCTTGTGGAACTGTGGGTTATGGGCCCACCATGTGAGTTAACGGTAGTAAGGACAGTGACGTCTTGGATGACCATGTAAGACATGTCAGCGATAGCCTGTCAGTTATGTCGGCAACAACATCGGTACCAAGGGCGAGGGACAAAGAGAACCATCTTCCTGCTCTTGGAACGAGGCGGACCAATAGGCAAAGTTCTCGTCCATCAGTGGTTACCGGAATGTCATCAACAATAGTAGTAGGGTCTTACCATCATGATTGTACACATAGGCGTTTATGTAAGCAGAAGAATATTACTGCTTAGATCATATAGATCACTGAAAATGTTAAACAAACCAATGTAAAGGAAATTTGATCATCAGATTAAACAGAACAATGGAAAGTAAAATGTGTTTAAACACATATTTCAGGGATATATCCTCCCCAAGGGCAAGCAGAGCATGATATCCATGACGGGATGTGACATAGAAAACCCTTTAGGAAAGGGGAGAGAAATTCCATGCCATTACTCATACGACGGTGTTTGGATAATTGATAAAGAAACTGTAGCTTTGTGCTTCAAATGCCCTTATTGAAAATCGGGGTACCAGTGACAAGCTTCGAGATAGCATTGACATGGTTTTCAAGCAAAAGTCAGACTCTGGAGACACAAGGGATTCATCAGGAACAACTTATAGTATAAGTCTTGCAATTTCCTCACGAAAGAATGGGTGACATTGCTAGAGGGGATACTATAACAATAGGTCCTCCGATCAAGTGTGCTAGGCATGACATCATCTTACCGGGTCATATGAGGATCAAGGTTATAACTCTTGTAATATGTTCCAACCATCATATCTGACCGAAATTCAGATCTGATTGGTGTCAACATAACTCAGACACGGGATGCCAGAGAAGAAAGGTGCAACACAAATTTTCGAGGTGACATTGTAAGATTCTCGGGAATTGAACTATGGAAGCGAGTTCCGAAACAAGAGTTCATTAGTAAACCAACGAGAGGATGAGGAGGTGGCTGATGGAATCAGCGACAATTCATCGAGATTACCAAAAGATGGATTTCCACAACTATGTGAACAAGGAGATAACATTTGTCAGATCGAATAGTACAATATAATGATGTATGTTCGAGGAAAACATACACAATTAAACATGGGTTGAAAGGTGCACCCGAAATATGGGCTGGGTTGCACGACCAACATCAGAATGGCGATTTAGCAACCAATACACCAAATTGGAATTATTGTCCATTAACTTTGAAGCAATAGGGTTGCTAGAGATAATAAATTCTCACAACAGAGTTCACTCAACACGAGGGCCAAGAAAAGAATGGTGATGGCGAGAAGCATCACACTACGAAGAACTCCATTAAGAGGTGGAGCTGTCCCCACAACATCCTTGATATTAAAAGATGGTGATACTCCAAGGTAAAGAAGAACAAATGCTGGATAGCAGGGATCTCAAGGTATAACACAAAACACGAACAAGTTTGTGTTGAACAGAAGGCAATAAAGTTGTCAAAGATAACACAAATCATCGGGGGCAAGGATGGTATTTCTCATCATCGAAAATTTTGCTCCGGGAAGAAGGACCAGGTAGCACAGTTAAAATTTAGCACAAAATGATATAGTCGATCAGACTAGGAATGACATGATGGAGTATTAAACTTCTCAGCCACAAAGTACTAGGAGTACTGAATCACGGGGGTGATTCGATTCACTAATCGGTGTTCTCGATTGACGACAACCCAGAACCCATGGAGTGACTATGATGGGGAAAGGCGCTACTTCATCAGGAATGCATAAGATATAGTGCAATCCGTTGATATCCTCGAGATACCAGGGGGTATAATCGAAGGTAGATCAACATAAAGGTTGGACTAGGGCATTGATCCGCAGAAGACAAATGCTTAAACTTGCACGTGAAATGGTATTTAAAGGAGAACATGGTGGGAACCATGATTGCAAAAGGCCAGATCCCGGATATAAGATAAACTTATACCAAAGGGATAATTTAATTTAAGAGAAGCTTTAATGATAAGATCTACATCGTGTCCATGGGCGGCATGAACACAAAGTTCAAGGTTGACTCCCACTTCTCCAATGCATAACCTTTCATTCACTTCTCACTTTCGAAGAAGTTGTAGTGTTGAAATTTTATCTGGCAAAATACCAGAAGTGTATGACTCGTGAAAACTTTTGAGTTCACACAGTTTAGAGAAAGCATATGTTCAACACATAGGGGCTTCTTAGAAACATATACCACAAAGTTCATGGGTAAATAATACATGCTCAAAAGTAGAGCATGGTTAACAAAGAAGAGGATACAATTTACCAAAGGCATTATATACCCATGGAAAGGCTCACAAGGTTATTGGATATGAAGGACATTATCGGATAATAATCCAACAAGAGGTCTGGTGGTCTACAACGGAGCTGATGTGAGTTTCGGAACTCTATCAAACGAAGAATGAATGCAAGTGCATCGGATTATAGAAACAACTAACTAACTCAAAGCTCAAATGCAAAGGAATTATGAATTCCATGACAAGGGATCATAAGCAATGCTCTGATTAGGAATGGATAAGTTGAATATCCTTAGGGGTACAATCGACAACAATTTGATTGGTCGAGATCCAGCTCATGTTTAAAATGACGTCTGAGCCAAAAGGATGAATTCTAGGATTCGATTGAGGAATGGGAGCATCCTCAATATATTGAATCAACGGACTTAAGATCATAAAGACAAGGGATGTCAATAAGATTACGAGACTTATGGGATTAACCATAATGCAAGCAAGCAAGAATTTCAAGATCAATAGGCTGCTCAGGATTTTTGGAAGATCGAATGGTATTTCGAAGACTTTTACGAAATACATGAATCAACTAGGGGTGAGCGGATACTCGGTAAGTGCGAGCAATTATCCATAGGGCAATTCAGGCGGCAAAGAACTGCAGGGCAGTAGACACAAGGGATTCTCGGAATATCCGAAGTATTTCAGGGTATCTTGTAATAACAAGACCAAATTGGAGATGAAGTTATGACCGACAAGTGTATGTAGCTTCCCATAGGGATTTACCGGTGGTATGGGATTGCAACGGCGAAGGGCACAAGGGTCTCGAGGAAACATCGGACAGTATCTTCAAAATTTTCAGGTGCAACAGGCGATCATCTGGAGTGAAGGGGCTCTCCGGGAGAAGTATTTTCGAGAACCTAAAGTTAGATTTTAGAAAAATCATTTAACCCGAGTAGAAGAGAGTTCAGAGTCCCAGAGTAAGGATCGAGGAGTAAAAGATCCTAACACCACCCAGATGGCGAAGGGCACAAGGGTCTCGAGGAAACATCGGACAGTATCTTCAAAATTTTCAGGTGCAGCAGGCGATCATCTGGAGTGAAGGGGCTCTCCGGGAGAAGTATTTTCGAGAACCTAAAGTTAGATTTTATAAAAATCATTTAACCCGAGTAGAAGAGAGTTCAGAGTCCCAGAGTAAGGATCGAGGAGTAAAAGATCCTAATACCACCCAGATGGCGACGTGGGCCCGTAAGGCACACAACCATGTTAGCAAAAGTTTTTGTAATGTCTAGACTCGACTTCGGCCAAGGAGTGTGGAAGGGGGATTCCTACAGGCAGTCGGCTCTGGTACCAACTTGTGACGCCCCCGATTCAATCGTACACTAATCATGCACGCAAACGTGTACGATCAAGATCAGGGACTCACGGGAAGATATTACAACACAACTCTAAAACATAAATAAGTCATACAAGCATCATAATACCAGCCAGGGGCCTCGAGGGCTCGAATACAAGTGCTCGATCATACACGAGTCAGCGGAAGCAACAATATCTGAGTACAGACATAAGTTAAACAAGTTTGCCTTAAGAAGGCTAGCACAAACTGGGATACAGATCGAAAGAGGCACAGGCCTCCTGCCTGGGATCCTCCTAAACTACTCCTGGTCGTCGTCAGCGGGCAGCACGTAGTAGTAGGCACCTCCCGTGTAGTAGGAGTCGTCGTCGACGGTGGCGTCTGGATCCTGGGCTCCAACATCTGGTTGCGACAACCAGGTAGAAGGGATAGAAGGAAAAGAAGGAGAAGCAACCGTGAGTACTCATCCAAAGTACTCGCAAGCAAGGAGCTACACTACATATGCATGGGTATATGTGTAAAGGCCATATTGGTGGACTAAACTGCAGAATGCCAGAATAAGAGGGGGATAGCTAATCTTGTCGAAGACTACGCTTCTGGTAGCCTCCGTCTTGCAGCATGTAGAAGAGAGTAGACTGAAGTCCTCCAAGTAGCATCGCATAGCATAACCCTAACCGATGATCCTCCCCTAGTCGCCCTGTGAGGGAGCGACCACCGGTTGTATCTGGCACTTGGAAGGGTGTCTTTTATTAAGTATCCCGTTCTAGTTGTCATAAGGTCAAGGTACAACTCCAAGTCGTCATGTTTCCGAAGATCACAGCTATTCGAATAGATTAACTTCCCTGCAGGGGTGCACCACATAACCCAACACGCTCGATCCCATTTGGCCGGACACACTTTCCTGGGTCATGCCCGGCCTCGTAAGATCAACACGTCGCAGCCCTACCTAGGCACAACAGAGAGGTCAGCACGCCGGTCTAAATCCTATGGCGCAGGGGTCTGGGCCCATCGCCCTTTGCACACCTGCACGTTGCCAACGCGGACGGAAGCAGAACTAGCCCCCTTAATACAAGAGCAGGCTTACGGTCCAATCCGGCGCGCGCCACTCAGTCGCTGATGTCACGAAGGCTTCGGCTGATACCACGACGTCGAGTGCCCATAATTGTCCCCGCGTAGATGGTTAGTGCGTATAGGCCAGTGGCCAGACTCAGATAAAATACCAAGATCTCGTTAAGCGTGTTATTTTGAAATAACCGCGAATGCTGACCAGGGCCAGGCCCACCTCTCTCCTAGGTGGTCTCAACCTGCCATGTCGCTTCGCCACAAAGATCCACATAGAGGGCCGTTGGGACAAAGGTCCTTTTAGCCCCCAATCCGTGAATCACTCGCGGGTGCTCCACAAGCCGACCCGTTTTTAGTCACCACCCAAGTGATCATGGCCCGACAATATCGATAGCAGATGGACAAGAATGTATGGCCACTGATGATAAACTAGCATCCTATACTAAGCATTAGGATTGCAGGTAAAGGTAACAACAGTAGTAGCAAGGACAGGCTATGCATCAGAATAGGATTAACGGAAAGCAGTAACATGCTACACTACTCTAATGCAAGAGTAGAGAGAAGAGTAGGCGATATCTGGTGATCAAAGGGGGGGCTTGCCTGGTTGCTCTGGCAAGAGAGAGGGGTCGTCAACACCGTAGTCGTACTGGGTAGCAGCGGCGTCGGTCTCGGTGTCTAGCGAGAGAAGAGCGGAAAGAAACAATAAATATAATGCAAACAAAAGCATGACAATGCATGACATGACAAAGTGTGGTGCTAGGTGTGCCCTTACGCGGTACGAGGTGGTACCGGTGAAGGGGGAAAACATCCGGGAAAGTATTCCCGATGTTCCACGTTTTCGGACAGATGAACCGGAGGGGGAAAGTTGCATGTTTGCTATTCTAGGGATGCGTGACGGACGAACGGGCTGCTTCTCCGGATTCGTCTCGTCGTTCTGAGCAACTTTCATGTACAAAGTTTTTCCATCCGAGCTACGGTTTATTTTATATTGATTTTAAAAGATTTAAATCATTTTTAGGATTTATCTAATTAATTTAATTTAACATTATCCAGAAATGTGCACGCCGACGTCAGCATCACGTCAGCAGTCAACAGAGGTGTTGATTGGTCAACCTGATGTGTGGGTCCCACCTATCAGTGACACATTTAATTATCTAGTTTTAATTAACCTAAACACGATTAATTAGGGGTTGGCCCACTATCATTGTCTATTTAATTAACTAACATTAGTTAGCTTAATTAGTTATTTGGTTAATCTAATTATGATTAATTAGTCTAATTACTCAATATTAACTAAGTTAATTAATTATTTAATTATTATTATTATTTATTTTTATATAAAATATATTTTTTTTGTTTTCGTTCTCAGGGGCGTGGGCCCCGTTTGTCATTGGCCCAGAGGGGGCATAGCGGGTCGGGCACAGGCGGGTTACAGGGACCGTAGCGGGTGCCGGCGCTGCCCGGGCGTAGCATCACCCGAACGCCCGGGCGTGGCGGGGAGAGGCTGGCGAGGCGTCGGTGACCACGGCGCCGACCAGGCGGAGGAGGGTGCGGGGAGGCTCGCCGGGAGCAGCAGGCAGCGCGGGCATCGGCGAGCGAGGCGTGCGGCGGCCGCGGCACGAAGCAGCAGCAGGCGAGCGCATGGCACCGGGCAGGACAGAAGCACAGGGGGGCGGCACGCGTAGGTGAGACGAGGCGCTGTCGGAGGGCGGGGGCAGCGGCGCGGGTCGCGAGCGGGGCGAGGCTTGCAGGGCCGAGCGCGGTTAGCGTGGCCCGGTCGCGTACGACGACGGCCGAGCGCAGGTGGGAGGAGGGGCGTGCAGCAGTGCAGCGGCGAGCAGGGGGTCGCGGGACGCGCGGGCGGCGGTTGCGGGGCATTGAGGAGCGGGCGTGCGCGGCTACAGGCGCGGTGAGCACGCCGACAGAGGCGGCGTCGGTCGTGGGGTGCCTTTATGAGCAAGGAAGGAGGAGGAGATGCCGGGCCTCACTTGGGGTGTAGGGGAACGGCAGCATGCTCGAGGAGGAGGACGAGGAGGCGACGACGATGGTAGGCGGCTCCGGCGAAGCAATGTAGGGACGAGGCGACGACGGTGTGCGGTGGCGGCATCGGGGGCGTTAGGGGCGCGGCCTAGATCCAGTCGGGGAGGTGGAGGAGACGAGGAAGAAGCGGTCCGGTGGGGCGGACAAGGACGAGGAGGTCGAGGTGGAGGGCAGCGATGGCGGCTTCGGTGTCGTGGTCCAGGGCGGTGGCCTCAGGGTTGATCCCCCCGATCCAATCGGGGGGGCAGAGGAGGGGCGCGTGGGGATCGTAGGGGGACTGGGAGGAGTGGTTGACCCGATCTAGGTCACGGGAGGGAGTGGGCGTTAAGGAGTGCGGGGATGGGCCGGCCTGGTGGGTCGTGGCCCAGTTGGGCCGCTGGCCTGCTGGGCTGGAGCCCCGGGGGGTTTCTTTTCCTTTTTTTTTTCTCTTTTGTATTTCCTTTTTACTGTTTTATTTCACTTTCTATTTACTATAGTTTTTTTAAATACTAAATTAGTTCCTAAAATAGTGTTACTACTTATTCTAATGTCACAATAACTTGGGCTCCCAAATAAATTAGTGTAACATTTTATATATTATAAAAGGCATTTAATTGTTGGTTTTACCTGCTGTTTTGCTCATTTTAGAGTATTTACACATTTTATAAAAGTGTGGTTTCTCCTCCATTATTACTTAGGATTTATTTGTCACATTGAGAACATTTTAGTTTTGACTTTCGAGAACTGTGATTGTTTGACTTGGTTTTGAATTTGAACTTTGAATCAGTTTTTGAACTAACCCGAGATTATCTACAGTGACAGAGGTGACATGACATCATTAACAGGGGATTACTGTAGCCTAATTATTCGGGCGTCACACAGGATTTCATGGAGAACTTCACTGAAGCCTCCACTCGCATCGCTGATGGTATCGACCTAGAGACCTTCGTAGATCCAGCCAGCCCCCCCTAAAGCTTAAAAACACTTGACTTAATTACCAAGGAATGACTGGTGATTGATGTAATGAAATACTTTGCGGAGCGTTTAGGCTCGTTTTGCCTTGGAGACATTCAGAGAGATCGGAACTTTAATTCGAAACCCTTTGAGCTTATATTTGCTTCATGTTTTTTTGGTCTTGGGCGAAAGCTGGTTTGCAACTAAGCCCTAAGTGTGGAGCGGATCCTCACTCGGATTATTTTTAAATTAGGCGAAAGATGGTTTGCGGCTGAGCCCCCGAGTGTGGAGCGGATCCTCACTCGGATTATTTTTGAACTCATGCGGAAGGTGGTTTGCAGCTAAGCCCCCGAGTGTGGAGCGGATCCTCACTCGTGTTATTTTGAACTTAGGCGAAAGCTTGTTAACGGCTATGCCCTGAGTGTGGAGCGAATCCTCAATCAGGTTATTTTTAACTTAGGCGAAAGCTGGTTTGCGGCTAAGCCCCTGAGTTGATAGAGGCGAGGGTGTCCCGATGTTTCGATGAGATATCTATCGTTTTCTGTGGGAGTCGACCTTGATGATCTAACTATAAACGTGCGAGACGCCGCGCCTTAGCAATCGCTAAACCAACTTTCGAGGGGTTATTGTCCATGCTGGAGCACGATCAACCTAACCACGAGGGTCTATTTCATGCAAACAAATGAAGAACAAGCAAGAAACTAAGATTGCAATCTGGATATTGCGAATATAAGATGAAAGCCTTATTGATCATGGTGGGGTTTTGTGACGCCTTGGTCTAGTCGTTCAACACAAAGGAAGTACGCGAAGCTACAGCTATGGCAAACTTTTAATCTAAACAAAACCCAAAGTCTAAACGATTCCCTACGGGCTGTATATATGGAGGAAGAGGGGGAATTTCATGGCCCTTGCAGGAGGGGTCCGAAACCAACCCTAACACTTGTTGCCCCACACATACGGACTCTATAAATAGCCTATACTTAAGTATTTAGAAATTACATGGGCTTGGCCCAATAATAAGGTGACGCAGCACCTAGAATAGCCTCTGGATGAAACTTATGAAGTGGCATCTTGTATATTTCGTCCAAGGCTTCATGCACTCCTTATGGTGGCTTCAAAGTCCTGAAATCATCACTTGTAACTCCGTTGTTGTTCCCCTTGCGCATGCCATCATCTCCATGCTTGAACTTGCTCCAAGGTTCATCTTTCTTGTCCAAGCTAGGCCCTTCATTTGTAAGCAAAACAAATGTATCCCATTTAGGCAGCATCATATTCTCATGAACATTAGAATCATTACCAAGAAACGAAAGTACATGGTAATTAAATTGGCATGCGCGAGCTCTAGTAATTGGTCCAGTATGTATAGCAGCAGGGGTTGTGGGTGTAACAATGGTATTGATGTCCTCATCAGCCTCCCCTTCTTAAAATGAAGTCATCCTCGATGGAAGCTCATCTTCCTCACCCAAATAAGGCTTCAAATCTGCAATGTTAAAAGTGGGTCTAACCCCAAAATCTGCAGGCAGCTCAAGTTTATATGCATTATCATTTATTTTCTCTAACACCTTAAACGGACCATCAGCACATGGCATTAGCTTTGATTTGCGCAAATTAGGAAATCTATCCTTGCACATATGTAACCAGACAAGATTGCTAGGAGCAAACACAACATGTTTTCTACCTTTATCTCCAGCAAGTTTATATTTAGCATTCATACGCTCAATATTTTCCTTTAGTTAACTTGTGCATTTTTAATATTAATTCAACACATTGTTTAGCATCAAAATTAGCCATCTCCGAAGATGGAAGAGGCAATAAATTAGTAGGTGCACGAGGTAGGAAACCATACACAATTTGAAAAGGGCACATCTTAGTAGTAAAATGCAGCGAACGATTATAAGCAAATTCAATATGAGGCAGCACTACAGGAATCATGCACTTTGCTGTCCGCAATGGCGGACGGCAAAGGCACACCTGGCGGATGGCAAAGGCCTTTGCCGTCCGTTAGCAGACGGCAATAGCTCCGGCTAAATAGGCTACGGCGAAGGGTTCTTTGTCGTCTTCTTATGGACGTCAAAGATGAAATGGTCCTTGCCGTCCGCTGGTGGAAGACAAAGGTCCTGGATGGCACACGTGGTAGCTTATGGCCATTAGGGAGCTAACGGTGCGCTTTGCCATCCGCTAGCGGGCGGCAAAGACCAGTGCACCTTTGCCGTAAGCCAGCGGACGGCAAAGTAACCAAATAGGCCAGCCCCCAGGTTGCACAGGTAGCTGCCACGTGGAAGCTTTGTCGTCTGCTGGCTTATGGCAAAGCTCTTTGTCGTCTTCCAGCGGACAACAACAATCCTGTATAAGCCCTATGTTTTCTTAAATTCATTCAATTTCAACAGTCAAGTTTCAACACACATATTTCACAGCAAACTTAACCAACACACAAGTTTCATCATATATACATACATAACCAACACATAGTTCCATCCATACATAGTACAATAGTTTCACATTGTTCATCCAACACCTATCCATCCATCCATATAACAAGTTCCATCCATGTAAGTTCATCGATACAAAATAAAAGCAGAAAGGGAAAATAAGCACTCCATCCATGCAAGCTTCCATGAATTAAATGAAATCTGCAAAATGGGAAAAAGAAAGTTAAAAGAGGAAGAAGACTAGAAGAAGAAGAAGAAAAGTAGTAGAAGAAGTAAGCATACTTAGGTAAAATGGAGCTAACCTAGCTAATTATGCCATTTTTGATATAAAGCAGCTAAGTATAGATCTTTATTGAGCTAACCTAGGTAACTAAGCATATTAGAGCTAACTTAGGTCATTTTGGAGGAGAAGAAGAAGAAGAAGAAGAAGAAGAGGAAGAAGAAGAAGACTAGAAGAAGAATAAGATAACAAGAAGAAGAAGAAGAAGACTAGAAGAAGAAGAAGAAGAAGTTTTTTACCCTTTTCCTTCTCATTCTTCTTCTTTTATTCTTTCTTTTTCTTCTGTTTCTTCTTCTATTATTTCTTTTTCTCCTCTTCCTTGTTTTTCTTCTTCTTATTCCTTATCTGTGTCATTTTAGAGCTTACATAGGTAATTATGCCATTTTTAGCTAACTAAGCTTATTATGTCAATTTGGAGGAAAATAAGGTAAGTATAGGTAATTTTTGTGCAAACATAAGTAGTTACCCCATTTTTGAGCTAACGTAGGTAAAATGGATCATTTTGGAGCTAACCTAGCTAGTATGGCTTATATTGGAGCTAACCTAGGTAGACTTGGTCATTATGGAGCTAACCTAGGTAAAATGGATCATATTGGAGCTAACCTAGGTTAAATGGGTCATTTTGGAGCTAACTTAACTAATTATGCCATTTTTTCACAAGTAAGCCAAGTGTGCCGGGTTACGGGTTCCGGCAAACCCTTGAGGTTCGAACACTGGGGTGCGCATGAAGATCTCTCTCCCCCGCGAGCCCACTCTCACAATGATCTCAAAGCCTAACTCGCCGAACCCGAAGAACGAGGGACACTAGGATTTATACTGGTTCGGGCCACCGTTGTGGTGTAATACACTACTCCAGTGTGGTGTGGTGGATTGCCTTGTAGGCTGAGGATGAACATGTACAAGGGAAGAACAACCTCCTGAGGAGAGGTGTTCTTGAGCTCGATGATCTTTTGTGTGTGTGGGTGGTCTGAAAGATCTTCATCCCTTTCACCCCCTTCTCTATGGTGGTGGCTAGTCCTATTTATAGAGGCCCTGGTCCTCTTCCCAAATATTAGGTGGGAAGGGATCCCACAACGGCCAGTTTGAAGGGGGACAACTAGTACAAGTTATCCTGACAAAAGGTGGTCTTCACCTGTGAAAGGCTCTAGTGGTGATGCCGCTGTGGGCTTCATGGTGACCTCCGTCCTGTTGATTCCTGCTCGACTTGGTCTCGTTGCACCATATGGAAACCTTTGCCTTACACCTTGGGACTCCTTGCCTATGCTTGCCTGTTTAGCACCAAAGAGGAAACTGGAACTCTGCGCCCGCTGGCTCCCGCCAGGCCTTGGTCGTCATGGCTCATGTCATGTGAACCTCATGAGGTGCCCCCTTGCATGGATATCTCCGCTCCTTGGGAGCCAGCCTATGGAGGCCGCACCGGAGGAGGTCTTGGTGTCGTCCGCCTCGCGAGGGTCTTGAGCGGTTGCTGGTGAAGATGGGTCGTACCAAGCCGTGGGTGGAGCCACGCCCTGGGCTGTAGGCAGGCAAGTCTGGGTACCCCCGTTCCCAGGACGCTGATAGTAGCCCCCGGGCCCAAGGCTCGCTCGTACTTGGCTTCGTGGCGAAGCCAAGGGTCAAGTGCGGAGCGCCGCGGGCCGCAATAGCCTGTGGCCTTGATTGACGTGTGGCGATTGACCCGGTCGTGGGAGACTCCGCTTCCCTGTGCTGCCTCGGCAACTGCCCAACTTGACGAGACCCTGTTGCATGCAGAAGAAAGTCATCACTACCTTATATCATGGAGGCCGGTGGTTGGCCTCCCTCTGGTAATAAATGAGGAGAGGAGCAGAGCCCCCGTCACTCATCTCTTCCTCCATTCTGCCCGCTTCTTCTTCTTCCTTCTGCAACACCCATGGCACCGATATGGAGGTTCTCTACCGCTGAGATGGGGAAAACCCCCCGCGAAGAGCTAGGGCTACTCCCACTGAAGAAGAGGCCGGTCTGCTCCCGCGACATGGTCGTGAGACCAGAGGTGACAAGGCCCTGGCACGAGCGGCCTCCCCCGGGCTACCCGCTGCCCTTGTATGCTCAGGTGGATGGCTTCGGAGGAGGAGGCAGGGGCCGATGCCCCTCGTGCCATGGCCGCAGTGGCCGTGCAGTGGTGGCGCGTGCCGCCACCCCACGAAACCACGCTGAGGGCTCCTCGCGAGAACTCATGGTATGGGCGGCCAT
Source organism: Triticum dicoccoides (assembly GCF_002162155.2). Lineage (NCBI taxonomy): Eukaryota > Viridiplantae > Streptophyta > Magnoliopsida > Poales > Poaceae > Triticum > Triticum dicoccoides. Next base: position 284,547,869 of record NC_041386.1, read on the forward strand.
TCCACCGCGCACGTGGATCCGGTTTCCGGCGTTCTTCGCCGAAGAGATACAGCCGAGGGGGCCACTAGAGTTCTGGCTGTAGCATGTCGGCTGCGACATCCCGGCGACGGGACCGGAGGTCGAGGTAGTCTCCCTAGGCAAGATCTTCATGACACGCGGATGGGGTGAGGTCCCTCGCGTCTACCGCGCGGAGGGGGCGCTCGCCATCCAGTTCGAGTACGATGGTGCCTCCACATTGTTCTTCAAGGTCTTCGATGAGGAAGGCAATTGCCTGGAATGCTGACCTGCAGGGGGGCCATCGGGATGGTGCAGCGGCAGGTGCTCCGCCCGCCCTTGGACCTGCCGACGGCTCCTCTAGCATCAGCGGAGGCTCCTGGGAGTCCAACAAGTCTTATGAGCTTGACGAGACTCTGGAGACGAGCAATGACAGCTACATGCCCCCGAGCTCTCGTCACGCCCGGAGCGCAGTGGCGCCGTCCGCTCGTCGCCGTTGTCGATCTGGATGAGGTTGGCGCCGGCCTCCCCTGGTCCACTGTTGATGATGGCTGCAGCGACGGTGCCTGTAGATGTGATCTATTGTAGCCTTCTCCTTTGGTTCCCTATGAGAGGTCGAGACGAAACCCACGGGGGCATGTAAAGACTTTGTAGCGCCTTTTGTCGTATTATGAAATTCATGATTGTGTGTCTTGCTCCGGCTCAGTCCCCCCTTTCCGACCCTGCGGTAGCTTAGTGCTCTACGCTGACAGGTCCCAATCACCAGGCAGGCTGCAGCCGTCGCTGGTATTCCAAGTCGCGATGCCGTGGTTAAGGCCAGGAGGTGAGCGGCCTGAGGTCCAGTAAGAGCTCCTGAGGCGCGAGGCTTAGGAGGTCCCCTTTAGCGTGCAAGAAACTACCTAAAGGTAGGAAAGGAAGATGGCGTCACCGCAGCAAGGCCGCTGGAGGTGGGAATCCTGTCTCACAGTGCTGAGCTGATTCGAGCGCGAAACTTATCTTAGTGGTCCGAAGCTGATTCCTGGCACAGCGCCCATTCCATGTGTCAGCTGGGCCAGGCTCGCGCGAGCTTCCCCCACCTTTCACGCTCTTCTATGTGCTCTGTGTCCTCGGGTCCCGGTCCTTGATAGAGCTCAGCCACCGCTGGTATGCCAGGTCACGATGCCATGGTCAAGGCTAAGGGGTGAGGGCAAGAGTGCCAGTAGGAGCTCCTAAGTCGCGATGCTCAAGAGCCCCACCTTTAACGCGCAAGTGAATTGTGTGAAAAAAGAAGGAGCCCATGGTGTCGCCCGATGTTAGCCTCCGGAGATCCCTACAGGATAGCGCGAGGGAGGGACACAAGTTGCAACTACGCTTGGCGGTCTGCCACTGGTCATTTTGCAAGAAGATGAAGGCACTGAGGGCCTGGTGAGGTGACGTGCGCGGGGCGTGCCGCGAGCCAGAGCTCGACCGCTCAGATTTGTTAGCATTGTAGGGACGGACCCAAGCAGAAGCACCGTGCCAGCATGAGTAACCCCTATTGCGTGATGAGCAGGGGGGCGATTGGCGATGTGGGTGGCTGTGATGGATAGTAGGCAGCACGAGATAGTCATGAAACGACTCAATAAAAAAGGCGGGTTAGCTTAGATAGATGCAAGAATGATAGATGCCACAGGGACGGACCCAAGCGGCCTGGGGATGATGTAGCCCGAGGGGCGCCACCATCAAAGTAAGCTAGAGATACAAAAGGATACACGTCGCAGGGACATGCCCGTGCAATTTGGGGATGATGCTGCCCGCGGGGCGCCCCCAACTGAATGAACTGGAAAGAGTTACCTGATACCGTAGCTGGAGCGGTCTTGGAGTAGCTGAAGATGCATGCCGAAGGGTTGCTCCTCACGTGCTGCCAGGGTCCTGAGCCTTGGGAAGCTCCACAGGCCCAGGTGGCTCCTGAAGGACCGTCGCGACCTCCTCCAGGACGGCGTGATGCCTGGCCTCTTGAGCCACCAAGATGCTCCGCAGATGGCACTGGAAGGTAACAACCGCGCTCGGCAAGCCGAATGGCATGCAAACATAGCTGTAAGGTGGACCCTCACACCGTCCAACGCGCGAAGGCCAGAAACATCCCTGAGATGTGGCCCTGTTGAGCCCCGGAATGTCGATGCAGACGTGCAGACCGCCATCCTGGCCAGGGTGGGGAGTTGCGCTGGGTGGTGGCAGCGGTTGCCGCGTATGTCCCTTGCCTCTTGAAGCTCCTGGGTCACCTTGGTGATGAACTCCTGAGCATTGGGCGCTCCGTGCCTTGTGCCATCTTGAGGGAAACGTGCAGCAAAGAACGCCTCCACATAGTGCCTGAGTGCCTCCCTCGTGACGTTGACTAGGTCTGAGGCCCTCCAGAAGAGATCCCCTGAGCCCAGCCTAAGGAGGGAGGTGGGCGCGCCTTCCTATGAGAGGAAGGGAGGCTCCCCATCTACGGGCATAGGTCTTGAGGTGGTACTACTAGAAACGCCACTCTCCTAAGGCCCTGGGTGGAGTAGCTGCTTCTTCTTCTTGGCAATGGCTTCAGGAGGGCATAGGGTGCCTTCGTTGTCGGGCTTTTCGACCGTTGTAGCCTGGTAGGCGCGCTCGACGGAGCACATCACATCTCTTTCTTCGCAGGCAACCGAGATGATGCCACCACTCCCTAGCATATTGAGGACGTTGTAGCCATGGTGGGTTACTGCCATAAATTTGGCCAAGGCTGGATACCCAAGGATGGCGTTGTACGATAGGCGGATGTGGGAGATGTCGAAGTCGATGAGCTCGGTGCGGTAGTTGTCACACTGGCCGAAGGGGATAGGGAGGCGAACCTACCCTATCAGGGTGGTGGAGCCGTCGGTCACTCCTGAGAAAGGCTTGATGGGCTGTAGCTGATCATATGGCACCTCAAGGCTGCGAACGTCTCGACGGACAAGACATTGAGCCCTGCGCCACTGTCGATGAGGGTCTTGGTGACTTGAACATTGCTGACGACGGGTGAGCAGAGCATGGGGAGGACGCCGGCGGTCGCCGCGCACTTGAGTTGGTCCGCCGAGTTGAATGTGATGGCGCACTTGGACCACCTGAGCGGGCGTGTGGCCTCTAGCCTGGGAAGGGTTGCGTTCACCTCACGAGCAAACTTCTCGAAGATATGCTCAGAGGTTGGGGCTTGAGCGCCACACAAGATGCAGGCGATGGCACGAGGCTCTTGGAAGCCCCCAGCCCCCTCGTCCTGATGATGGTCACATTCGTCCTTGGTGGTGGTGGCAGCGGAGGGAGGCCGGCGTTGCCTAGAGGGTGGTCCTCACGAGTCTGCTCCCTCCAGGCGCCCTCGCGAGGCGGGTCCTGCCAGTGGTCCTCGCGAGGCCGGTCGCGCCACTCCTGGCGGGGGCCATGGTTGTCCCAACGTCCTCCACTTCGTCCTCCTCCTTGGCCATAGCCTCGGTCGTTGCGCTCGGGGCATCGACCGAAGCGCCCATCGTTGGTGTTGTGGTTGTGGATGTTGTGGAAGGCGCAGAACAGACCTCTGGCCTTGGATGACTCGGGATGGTCGCGGCCGCGTTTTGTCTCCGGCTCTGCCGCGAGCACGGCAGCCCCCTTGAACTTCCCGTCCTTGCTCTTGGCCTTCTTGTCCTCCTGATCACAGCTGGGAGGTCGAGGAGGGAAAGGCGCCCTTTCTCGGCTCTCCCGCACTTGGTTGCCATGTTGAACACTTCCAAGGCTGTGCACAACTCCTCGTGGATGGCGAGCTCCTCCTTCATCTTAACATCGCGGACGCCATCGGAGAACATGGAGATGATCGCTTCTTCCATCACCTTGGGGATCTTGAGGCGAATGCTACTGAAGTGCTGGATGTACTTCTGTAGTGTTTCCCCCGGCTGCTGCTTGATGCGCCGCATGTCGCCCGCGGCCGGCGGGTGGTCTCGGTTTCCCTGGAAGTTGGCCACGAACCGCTCGCGTCACCCCAGGAGGAGATCGATCCCGTGGGCAGGTTCAGGAGCCATGAGCGCCCGCCATCCTTAAGGGCCATAGGGAACAAATTCTCCATGACCTTCTCATCGCTGTTGGCCGCCTTGATGCTTAGCTCGTAGAGCTGCAGGAACTCTGTGTGGTCGGGGTGACATCATAGCGCGGAGGCAGGTCTGGCTTGAAATTGTCGGGCCAGACGACGTTGCGCAGCTCGGGAATGAAGGCCCGACGGCCTGCTGTGGTCACCGGAGCCCGTCGTGGAGTCGGGGCCTAACCATGATATCCATGCACCACCGGCGCAGGCGGCGCGCGGTCTTGACGCAGCAGTGTCGGGAGTGCAGGAGCATTTCCTTGTCGCCCCGGGACTTCTTGGCAGCTTCTTTCTTCATGCGCGGGTGCTCGGCACGGCGGGTCGCGCCGCGGGACCGCGCGTCCTGGTGCGAGGGTGTTGTCTTGGTGTGGAGGTGGTGGAGGTGCTCCGTGGGCGACATCGCCCGCCGCTGGAGGTGGTCGAGGTAGCGAAACGGACAGTGCAGGAGATCCCCCAGTGGCGCTGATGAGCTCGGCGATGTGATTGAGGGAGTCGTCGTAGAGGTCATCGACCGGGCGGTAGCGCAGGACCTCACACGCCATGAGCAGCGCGGCCTGCGCGTCCGTGGGCGCGCGTCGAGCGTGGGACGACGAGCCGGCCGGAGTCAGTGACGGGGTGGCAGTGTGTCTGTCCTGCCGCATGGAGGGGTGCAGCGATGAGGCCTGCTGCTCGTTCGTTTCCGGGCCAATGGCGGCGTTGGCAGCGGGTGACGGAGAATGGCGGGGAGGTCCACGAACGGGCGCCGTCTGAGCGACACGGGAGGCGAGGGCGGCGTGGCGCTCAACACGGGCTCGGCAAGCGTCAGACATGGATGTGATGGAGCAGTAGAACGCATATCGACATAAGAAAAGGCTTCAATGCACCCCTACCTGGTGCGCCAAATGTCGTATTACGGGTTCCAGCAAACCCTTGAGGTTCGAACACTAGGGTGCGCACGAAGATCTCTCTCCTCCGTGAGCCAACTCTCGCAACAATCTCAAAGCCTAACTCGTCAAACCCGAAGAACAAGGGACACGAGGGTTTGTACTGGTTCAGGCCACTATTGTGGTGTAATACCCTACTCCAGTGTGGTGTGGTGGATTGCCTTGTAGGCTGAGGATGAACAAGTACAATGGAAGAACAGCCTCCTGAGGAGAGGTGTTCTTGAGCTCGATGAGCTTGTGTGTGTGTGGGTGGTTTGAATGATCTTCCTCTCTTTCACCCCCTTATCTATGGTGGTGGCTGGTCCTATTTATAGAGGCCCTGGTCCTCTTCCCAAATATCGGGCGGGAAGGGATCCCACAACGGCCTGTTTGAAGGGGGACAACTAGTACAAGTTTGAAGGGAAACGAGTACTCTCTGCCCGCTGGCGCCCGCTAGCGCCCGCCTGGCCTTGGTCGTCATGGATCATGTCACATGAACCTCGTGAGGTGCCCCATGCATAGATATCTCCACTCCTCAGGAGCCAGCCTAGGGAGGCCACACCGGAGGAGGTCTTGGTGTCATCCGCCTCGCGAGGGTCTTGAGTGGTTGCTAGTGAAGATGGGCCGTACCAGGCCGCTGGTGGAGCCTCACCCTGGGCCGTGGGCAGGCAAGCCTGGGTACCCCCGTTCCCAGGATGCCGACAAAGTGTATGTCATTATTGAGCTAACCTAGGAAACTAAGCATATTAGAGATAACTTAGAATATTAGAGCTAACTAATGTCATTTCAAAGTAAACAAAGCTAAGTATACATCATTTTGGGGATCTAACATACCTGACATAGTTCACTCCTCCTTCTCATTCTCCTTCATCTTCCTGATAAGCCTAGAGCGCCGAGGCAGTGGAGGCAGTGGGATGTAGTATTCTACCACAATTGGCATGGTCATGTCGCCCGGTTGTGGGATTGGTGGCGCCACCACCATCGCGAGGTGACTGTCAGGCACCACCACCATCATGAGGCCATCTTCAGGCAGCACCATCGCTAGGTCATCCTCAGCCACCACCATCTCTTGCCCATCGTCAGCCACCACCATCTCTTGCCCATCGTCAGCCACCACCATTACTAGGTCATCCTCAGCCACCACCATCTCTAGCCCATCGCCAGCTAGCACCTCCTCATCCCCACTCCGCTCCTCTTCTTCCCCATTCCATTCTGGATCATCCCCACTCTACTTTGGCTGTAGCCAGAGTCGCTGCTGCTCCCATTGCCTGACCAAATGCAACAATGACCGTTAACAATCGATGTGAGACAAAGCCAAATGTAGAGGAAGAAGAGGCAGAACATACTTGCATCATCGTCGTCCTGGTAGCGCATGTGATACATAGTAATGTTGAACACCTTCATGGTGAGCATGGCGTCGCTGTCGTACCTGAAGAGAAGGAAGTACCCGTGCCGCAGGTCGTAGGCATAGTAGAACTGCTCCCAGCCAGGACACAGGTACATGTGGTCGTACCTGATCACCACCTCCACGTCCCAATGCCTGCGAAGCCCGCTGTCGGCCTATCGCAGCTTCAGATTCTTTGGCCGGTGGCCGTCTGGCATCTTCATAAAAGTGTCAGGCAGCCTCTATAACTTGGGACAAGGAGTGATGTAGCAAACAACAGAGTTATCATAATGAGATGGGTGAAGGGGAGATCTCTCCTTTTATATACCTGCCTCTTGGAGGAAGTCCAAAGTATGATACTGAAGAACTCGAAAGCATCCAACTCATACTCTAGTGTGGCAGAGCAGAGCCTACGGTGGCGGCCTCCCCTCATCTCTGATAAGCAGTAGAAGAGACCAATTACTACCCTTACAACATTATCATACAACATTATAGAAGTAGAAGTTTTGAGCAGAAGATAATCAACTACATGAAGTTATCATTTCACATTCAAAAAGCAATGCACTTATGGACATATGATGGCAACAGCTTGAACCCTTCAAAACTAGGGATTTCTTTATACATGAAACAAAACTAAAAATGTAAACCAAATTAACAAGTTGCAGTTACTTGGAGTAACATTTGGTTTTAATTTAACTATGATATGCAAGGGATGATATTGCTCAGATATGTATTAAAAAACTGATAAACAAGTTTGAAGAGAGAATAACAAGCAATAGTGTTGGCACTCTACTTTGGGCAGTTAGTTAGTGGAAATTGTGCTAATAGAGATGCTTTGACTGATTTCTAGTTAACTGGATGGGTGAGCCTGTTCTGAACCTTCCTGTTAACTGCAGCGCCTCTCCTTAAGTCCGGTGGCATTGACATGGAATGCAATATCATTGATCATAAGACGTGCCCTCGCAATCTATTGCTCTTGGAACCCTTGGAAGGAACACACCACAAAAAGCTAATGCAAAAAACACTAGGCTACCAAATTGATTAATACTAGATACTAATTTTAGTAGTCCAAATTGTATCTTAAGTTCTTAATAGACTCACAGATGCAGAATGCAGGTGTTTTAGTCATGTAAGTTTGACCTTAATTAAGAGCCTTTGTTCATTTCAACAAAAGAAACTGACACTGTGTATTGCCAGATATCCAGCCGGACTACACTGGATCTTCTAAGATTCGGCTGCAATGCGTATAAGATATTCCCTATATGGAGAATTGCCAGTGATGAAGATTTTTATAGAAGCAATCACTAGTGTAAACCAAACTTTGAAAGAGAGGCAAGTAAGAAAGACGAGCAGCAACTCGAACTGAAATAGCTGAAGCTACAATTTGTGGCAAGGAAGCTTAGCTCAAGCAAACAAGAGCCTCTAGTTAGCTCAAGTGAACTAGCTAACAACAGCTTCAGCTAGCTCAAGTGAACTAGCTAACAACAGCCTCTTCATAACATCAGGTAAAACTCACCAGGAAACAAATTAGGAGAATAAAATGCCACACATTTATTAGTCAGCTAGAACAAGCTTAGAAAGAGAAAACAACACGCTTGGATTGCTAATTAAGTAGCAAGTACTAAAAAGGCCAATAGATAAAAGAACAATATAATTCTTCAGTCTAGGAAAAAAGAAACATCACGTGGATCAAACAGTTAGCACATATTTCGAACGCGCATCAAAATGACTTTTGATAATCTTAAATCACATGCACATCAGTCACTTTATTCAGCATGGAAGGATATCAACACAAGCATAGATTTCATGCAACTATATACCAGCGTAGGGAGCACACTTACTTGAGGGCGAGGAGCGGTCGAGGTCGAGGTCGGGGTGGTGCAAGGCGGAGGAGGGGGTCGCCGGGGCGGCGGCGGCGCGGCGACGGGGTTGGCATGGGGGCGGAGAGGGGGTCGCCGGGGCGGCGCGGCGATGTGGGTGGCGCGGGGCGGCGGCGGCACAGGGCGGCGCGGCCGACGACGGGGTGGCGCGAGGTGGCGGTGGCTCAGGCACGGGGCGGAGAGAGGGGATAGATAGAGAGGGGTTGGGCGCGGGCATGTTTGATTTTTAGTTAGGGCACGGTTCTTTGCCGTCGGCTAGCAGATGACAAAAAGCCTAGCTAATGGATGTGAGTTTGTGCACTTTCTTTGCCATCTGCTAGCAGACGGCTAAGAAAGTGGCCGTTAGGTGGCTGTCTTTAGTGGCCCACCCTCCCTCTTTGCCGTCAGCGAGCAAACGACAATGCATCTATGCCGTCAGCTAGCGGATGGCAAAGAGACGGCTGACGGAAAACAATATCTTTGTCGTCAGCTTATTCTTGGCCACCAGTTTCAATTAACCTTATGGCAAAGACCTTCTTTGCCATCAGCTAGCTGACAACAAAGATTCTGATTCTAGTAGTGAACCATTCTTCCCACATTTTCTTGTTATTCTTCAAAACAACCCTAAGCATAGTAGACAGTGTTCTATTGACTACTTCAGTTTGACCATCAGTTTGGGGGTGACATGTAGTACTAAAAAGAAGTTTGGTCCCCAACTTAGCCCATAAACATCTCCAAAAGTGGCTAAGAAATTTAGTATCACGATCTGAAACAATGGTATTTGGCACACCATGCAAGCGAATAATTTTACGAAAGAACAAATCAGCAACATTAGCAGCATCATCGCTTTTATGACATGGTATAAAGTGTGCCATTTTCGAGAATCTATCCACGACAACAAATATGCTATCCCTCCCCTTCTTTGTTTGAGGTAAACCCAAAACAAAGTCCATAGATATATCCTACCATGGAACACTAGGTACAGACAAAGGCATGTATCACTACAAAAAAATGCACTTCCGTGATGATACGTGTTTGTCACAGTAGGTCGCGTTTTTTGTCATGCATGTACATCCATGACGATTTTTTGACAGAATCAAGATAGTCATACATGTGCTGTCCTAGAAGTGTTCCATGACATTACCAAAATTATAATGACGGAAGTGTCCACTTCCATGACGATAAATCGCGCATCATAGAAGTGCTTTCGTCAAGGGTGACCGACACATGGCATCCACCGTAACGGAACGCCGTTAAGCTATTGGGTCCGGTTTTGGATCCGATAACCCGTTAACAGCTCCGACCAATGGGGATTTCCCACGTGTAAAATGATCATTGGGTGGAGGAAACACGTGTTGGCTCACCATTGGGACAGATGGCATCCACTCATTGGACCCAAGGCGCCTATGATACGTCGACATGTGGCATGGCCCAACAAAGGCCCATTCCTGTGAAAAGACCGCCCCATTTGACTTGGTCAAAAGGTGGCGGGCCGGCCCATGGAAAGCTTGTTAACGGCATGTTCGCATATAGCCCATTTATAGCTCGCTAACTCACGGCCCGTTACTGCCTACTGGAATTAGGCCAAGTAGCGTCATCTGGGCCGTCCAATATGATTCCAGCCCGTTGTAACTTCTGGCCCATGTATAGCCCATGATGTATTCCTGCCCATATGAGTCCCTTTGTAACTCTTGGCCCATTAACGGCCTGTGGTGAAACAGGCCCGTAATGAACGGTGTATCGCTTTATACCCATTAGCGGCCCATTATTCCATTGGGTCGTTTCCAGCCCATGTTGCCTTTCGGCCTTCTTAGGGCCCATTTATTCTTGGGCTCATTTCCAGCATTCGGTTACTTGCGACCCGTTACTGGCCTTTTCTGCTTGTGGGCAAAATTCAGCCCGTGGATACAGTCGGCCCGTTTGTGGCCCGTTAATCTGTTGGGCCATTTTCATAGCATCATCAAATTTGGCCTATTAACGGCCCATTATGGTCAGCCCATAAAACGTACGATTTCCACTCTAGCCCGTTTAAGGCCCCTTATACGGCCCGTACAAGGCCCATTGATCCGACGACCCATAGAAGGCCCATTGATCCGACGGCCCATAGAAGGCCCATGGATCTGACGGCCCATAGAGGGCCCATGGATCCGACAGCCGATAGAAGGCCCATGGATCCGACAGCCCATAGAAGGCCCACAGATTCGACGACCATAGAAGGCCATGGATCGTCCATCCCGTAGATGGCCCATGGATTGTACGGCCTGTGGAGGGCCATGGTCACTACAACGTTTGGGTGAGTTGGCCCCTGTTTGAACGATATAGCATATTCAAAGAATTATCCTACTCTATACTATCACCTCTAAAAAACATACACTATACAATAAAGAGACTAAGGCATAGAAACGTAGAATAATCCTACATTATACAATAAAGAAATTATACCCAATTATACCCACTGGGCATTATGTGTAACACCCACGATGCGGCTATATCTGCCACGTGTCGAGGCACGACTTAGAGGCATAAATGCATGGTGATTTAGTCGCAAGTGGGGTAATCTTCACACAATCCCATGTACTGAATAAGAATAGGATAAAGAGTTGGCTTACAATCGCCACTTCACACAAATAACAAGTTAAACATACATCATCCAGAATACAATCAAGGTCCGACTACGGAACCAAAATAAAAGAAGAGAACCCGAAATGTTAGATCCCCGATCGTCCCAACTGGGCTCCACTACTAATCAACCATAAAAGATGCATAACAATGATCAAGATCTTCATCAAGCTCCCACTCGAGCTCGGTTGCGTCACCTGCATTGGTATCATCGTCACCTGCAAGTGTTTGGAAGTATCTGTGAGTCACGAGGACTCAGCAATCTCACACCTGCGAGATCAAGACTATTTAAGCTTATGGGTAGGAAAGGGGTAATGGGGTGGAGCTGCAGCAAGCACTAAGCATATATGGTGGCTAACATACGCAAATAAGAGCGAGAAGACAAGCAACACAACGGTCGAGAAGCTAGAAGTGATCCTGAAACTACTTACGTTCAAGCATAACACAAGACCGTGTTGACTTCCCGGACTCCGCCGAAAATAGACCATCACAGCTACACACGCGGTTGATGCATTTTAAATAAGTCAAGTGTCAAGTTCTCTACAATCGGACATTAAAAAATTCCCATTTGCTCACATAACCGCGGGCACGACTCTCGAAAGTTTATACCCTGCAGGGATGTCCCAACTTGGCCCATCACAAGCTCTCATGGTCAACGGAGGATATTCCTTCTCCCGGAAAGACAGGGGCTCACGGCGAGTCTTCTGGCACAGTCGTTGAGCTCAAGGGCGCTTGGGTCAAAGCGGATCAATGGCGACGAACCGCGGTGGCCGAGGGCGAAGAAGACGATGGTGTCCACGTTGTAGGGCGCCCGAGGATGTGTGGCTCGTCTGGGATGACGTAGACGACGAGGCGGAGCCGATGGGCTTGGCGGTTAGTCGAGGGACGGCCAGAGAGCACGGTGGCAGTGAGCGGCAGCGGCGGTGGTGATGGGCATGCTCGGTGGGTGAGAGGGAGAGTGGTCCACGGAAGGAGGGGAGGGCAGAGGGGCTCCAGGGCCTCTCTAGACGTGGAATCAGGGAGAGGGATGGTCTCCAGCGCGAAGCAGGAGGTGGCCCTCGCCTCCTGTGCATGCACAACACATAGTGCACACTTGCGGGAGGAAGGGGATGACTGGCATGTTGCTTGGTGGGCTAGGCCTCCAGCAACAGTGCCAGGCCACAGGTGGGACTTCTCTCTCTTTCTTCTCCTTTTTATTTTTCTATTTTGCATGTTTGTTTGAATTTGTTTACTGGACCAAATCCATTTTGTAAATGCTGAACACTTTTGTGGATGCTGAAATAATTATTCCAGCGCCCCACACAAAGTTTCAGAATTATTGGGGCTAGGGAATCATTTATAGAAATCTATAGCCCCAATTCAAATACTTAGTGACTTAATTCAAAGACCAAAAATTCCAATGAAAAATATGCATCACCATTGGATAAGGTTTTCATCTTTATCACTAAATCATGAACATTTTTAAAGGGCATCTTGGTTTCATTGAAAACGTTTTGAGTTGAACCTATTTGATTTGATCTGATGCTAGGGTTGGAACAATCCCTTTTTCAACTTTCATATAAATTTAGACACGATGCCATGAATGCTTATGCAACTATCTTTAATCAAATTCTAGGGTTGTGACAACTCACCCCACTAAACAAGAATCTTGTCCCGAGATTCAAGACATGAGGTAAGAAGATACAGGGGTCACGAAACTAACACCATCTTCTCGATCCAATTGCCCTTCATAGGAACATTGGTTCCTTGTTTCATGTTGGTATTGATATCCTTGCTCTCGAGATCTTCATTCAACTCCTCGAAGATCGAGAAACTCATGATCAACTCATGGGATGAGACATAGTAACATCTATCGAGTTGAGACACAAAACACACATCGAGAGGGATGGAAGAAACAGATGGCGAGAGTTCGATTTGGTAGGCAACAATTCCATGATTAAATAGATGGTGAGGGGGTTTCAAAGTAGCGAGGAGTTCAGTTGCCCATGATACCATAACGAGACATCTTAGGGGAGGTGACTCGTAGAGCTATTCCCTTAAGTGGTAAAAAGAATTACCTTTGATATAGAGCTCATTGAAATTCCCTATACCAGGCTAGGGCAATTCACAACCGACCGTTTGAATAAGTCAGAAAGGATGGCATACTCAGACTAGAATGGATGATGTGGATTACCTTGTTGAAAACAATGCAATGGATGATTTTTGCTTATCATCGGAAATGGATGGGACCCATGGTAGGACCACTTTCGAAGATGATCCTGAGCAACAATTGATGAGAAGGCAGCCCATAGTGAAATGGCACAAAGATGGGTGCAAGCTGGGAACAAAATGCACATGTTGGGAATGTTCGAACCATCATATCTGCCCAAGATTCAGGTTTGGTTAGTAACAGGATACTTCAGACTCAACATGTCTGCAAAAGAAAGTTTGCAACACAATTCGATGAGATGACGTTGCGAGATTCTCAGGGGATGAACTACGGAAGCAAGCTCCAAAACATGAGCTGGTTCTGCTACACACCTGTGAACGCACTGTCCGAGACAAGCATGACCACGTAGTAGTCTTACAACAAAACACTACCGAGTTCTGGTTGGGAACCATCGTCGAGGATGTCGGAGTCTTGTGCATGAACTAGTATTCGCACAACAACTCCTTTTCCTCGAAGAAATCAATCAGTGGCTTGGTGTGCTAGGGAATACATATGGAGTGGAGGTAATTAATCTACCAAACCATAGGATACATTCACACATGCATAATTGACTTGGGATGATTCTAGAGGAAGCAAAAACAAGATTTCTCTAATTCACGGCGGCAACTTACATCAAATGCACGTGAATTCGAGGAAGTCACTTCTTACATCCAAGCATAAGCTTCATGAACGGAACACGAAGGCATTTCTTACAAAGTTTCCAACACTAGCTTGGTGTTCAACATGAATCATGGAAGAAATAAAATGCTGCTGATGGGCTCAACAGCAAATCATCGGAATTTCCATATCACTGGAATTCTACCATTATGTGAACAAGGCGATAGCATTGGTCAGACCAAAGGATGTACTGGCGTATGCTTGAGGGATCAACCACGAGTAAGATAACATTACGAACATCATTGGTTCTGATTTGATTTGACGATAGCCCACACTCAAATCAAGTTTTGATAAGACAATAGGTCAAACAACTGATCACAGGGACCAATCGATGAAGATATCATCTTTATCCAACACACACACAAAGGATATCCCTTTGGAGTGAACTAAGTGGATTAAGCTTTTATCTTTCAACTCTCCAAGTTGTTGTTTAGTTTAACCAACTAGTTCAGGGTTATCCAACATGGATTCTTGGAGAAGGGGTGGTCATAGGAATAACCAACTTGATCACGAACTCAACATAACGGTCAGGGGACAACCTGGTGATACTTCCAAGAAGATATTTGGAAAATCATGAACCACCGATATGTTGCTAAGCTTGGGAACAATCTTGCTTTTCAGAGCAAGACGATATGATCAAATGAGCGAGGATTTGACAAAATCCTGACTCATCAATCGAAGAGTGCACCACGAAAGTGGACTAGGTAGCATGATCAATCTTAGAATGGTGATTCAGTAACCACCACGCTAAGAATGAAATTATCATCCATTAACTACCAAGCAACAGAGTTGCTAGGAGTATTGATTTCACAGATCACGATTCACTTGTCGGTATTCCGGTTACAATGACACGGTGACCGAGGAATGAACGATGATGGCGAGAAATATCACTGTACCAAGAGTTCATAGGAGGTGGTGCAATTCTCATGACATTCTTGACATGACGGGGGTAATACTCAATGGTAGAACCGAGCAAAAGCTGGATTGGCATTTTGATCCACGGAATACAACTACTTTGACCCAATCCTCGAAGTTGTCAAGGTGCTGGAGTTTGTTTTCCTAGTCATTCCAGAATAGAATGGCTTGACTGGCCACAAGAATATGAGGTATCGATGAGCATGAATGCATGACATGCTCTTGACTATCAAATTATAGACGGAGATCAGGATACAACTAAAGAGAGGGACAACTCAAAGGAACATATATCTTTTTGAGTTGTGGATGCATAGATTAGTATATCGAGTAAAGTTCAACATTTCTTCCGGATAACCCGTGCAGAAAGGTAGAACTGGCAGATTCACAAACTCAAATGGAGAACTCATTAGGAGCACTCTTGTTGTGATCTTTAGGTTCAAAAGAACTTCCGCCAAGGATGGTTCATGGTATTAGGAAGAATGATATACCACGAACCTCGAAGACTATCACAAGGTTACTAATATCCTGAAGGAACTAGCAAACACTATCAACATGAAGTAAGTAGGGTGAATCTCGGGTTCAAGAACCCAGGAATAGAATGCCTACTAACTATGGCATCACGGGATGCTTTCGAGAATGGCGGCCAGAATCATCACATTGGGAACAAAAGCATTGCTAGATTACTGGGTGATTTTCCAGGATGCCTAGGGTCATAGTACTAGCCCCATCTTATATGTCGAGGCAGTAGAGTACCTCAACAGACTGTTTAGTGTGCTTAATCTGGCCCAAAAGGACGTCAGGAATGGGAGGAAGGGATTTGCAAATGCATCGGACTGTTTAGAAACCTGGGATGACTCGGACAGCATAACGGCTATAAATACTCAAAAAGATTTGAGACATCCTGCAAAATAGTGGCATGACCGCTCATCATCACAATATCAAGGTTCTGAGGCCAGCTATGAACATACGGAGGTAGAAGAAACTGAACTGAGACTTGAATTCATCAATCCTATAAGTCTATGAATTAGTAACACGTGATCCTGATAGAAAGATGAGAAGCCTAGTTCTTAATCACAGTAGAAAAGAAGAGGTTGACTCAAATCAGAAGGGCAAAAGGCAAGGGAGTAAAAGGAGCCTTACATTCCCTTCCACAATCAATTCCCTTACATAACTAAAGCATTTCTAGACACGACTTCGACCAGTTTGGCTTGGTAATCCTAGAGGCAGTCAGGCTCTAATACGAAAGCTGTCAGGACCCCGATCCTAAGCCACATTGATCTAGCATCTAACACATCATATCACTTTGCGGCCTCACGCACGGTATCCCCACGGGTGCCACCTTACCTGCCCCGAGACCGTTTACTCCTTTTGGCTCACGTATATGATAGTGTCGCTAGTATCCATATGACAGAGAACCCGGGCCGACATGACTAGTTGTGAACCCAAAGTGGCACTAACTTACAGGGACAGGCATACATGACCCAACAACGAACGTGTCGGTCATCAGCGAGTGAATTCCGGCTGTAGCAACTGGGCTAGCAGGACTCCGGGAATCTGGCCTGTAGCAGGCTAACAGGACTCCGAAGGACACTGCGTGACATTTCCCCGAAGGGATAGACACAGGATCAAAGAAGGACACATGACGGCCAGTCTAAGTGTTCCGGAGTAGTAGCAACTTGGCTAACAGGACTCCGGTAAACTGGGCTGTAGAAGACTACCATGGCTCAGTGGAAGCACTAGACTACATTTCCCCATAAGAGAGGCTACCAAGGATAGACAACTAGGTTGTCAGATCCCACACATACCAAGCATTTCAATCATACACACAATATGCTCGATATGTGTAAATACAACATGGCATCACAACAAAACTCTACGACTCAAAGTATTTATTCATAAGACTCCGAAGAGTCAGATATTACAAACATGGGTCTCATGACGCAGCATTCAAGTCATACAAGCAATAGCACATGTGGAAGCTTATCTTGTCTGAGTACAAACAACTACAACTGAAAAAGGCTGAGAAGCCTAACTAACTACAAGACCCTGCCGAGGGCACAAGATCGTAGCTGAGGTAACAAGCTCAACGTCGAAGTCCACGTGGAACTACTAGTGATACCGAAGTCTCTCTACAAAAACATAAATTAAGCAAACATGAGTACAAATGTACCAAGCAAGACTTACATCAGAACTAACTACATAGGCATCGGTATCAACATAGGGGGTGGTGGAGTTTAACTGCAGCAAGCCAGCTTTGACTCGGTGGCTATCCTAAACTACAACTGCAAGTAACTCTTTTGAGGTGGCGCACACGAGTCCACATATTCACCATATCAATACACCACTATGGATCCACTCCCGTCTCCCTACGAGAACGCCATCCATAGCACTCACGCTTATCTTGCGCATTCTAGAGTATCCACTTTCACTTGTCTATGAACTGTACAGGCAACCCAGAAGTCCTTTACCGCGAATAGATGATGTTAACCCTGTAGGGGTGTACTTCTTCACACACGCTCTCGCCACTTACCACCATGTACACGTCATCTATCTCGGGAACCTTCAAGCGGAAGCCTGGCGAGGGACTCGACTATGACCTGACTAACCACACAAGTCTCTAGTCCAGGTTTATCGCCCATTCGGGTTCCATCCGCAAGGAGATCCATCCAGGGTTTCGCTCACGACCCCAAACGATGAGACAAGGGTTCCCGAGGCACCAAACGGGCGTCCCGGTACACCGTGCCTCGTGTCTCTACCGCATCATAGCCCACCCCTAGGGTCAGCGCTACGCATGACCCCCAACACATATCCTACAAACACCAAAAACTAGTTGCAACTCCTGGACAGAGATCAGGTTGATTAATAAGTCGACAAAGCTTGGAGTGCCCGAAGCCCAATGTGTGGTAGCAGTTGTTCATGGATCACAAATACAGAACTCAGTTCCTGAGGACGGTTTCAATGAGACAACCCACCATGTACACCTACATGGCCTCTCACCGCTACCTTTACCAAATCATGTTCACACACTTAGCTCACACACAGTAGGACATGTTCATCACCATTCTAATTCATCCCCGATGAATCAGACCTGACTCAACTCTAAGCAGTAGCAGGCATGAGAAACAAGCATGAATGAGTAGGCACATCAGGGCTCAAACAAGTCCTACTCATGCTAGTGGGTTTCATCTATATACTATGGCAATGACAGGTCATGCAGAGGAAAAGGGGTTCAACAACCTCAACATGTAAGAGTTGAATCGTTGTTGTCCTAATGCAGTAAAAGAGAGCAGGAGCGAGAGAGTGGGATTGTATCGGAATGAACAAGGGGGTTCTGCTTGCCTGGCAATTCTGAAGATAATATAGCTCTTCATCGGTGTCATCGAACTCATCGCAGGAACACGTCTATTGAGAGGGGATAAACACCGATAAACAAGAGTGAACACAATCAATGCAATGCAACAATATGATGCATGAATGTGATATTGCAATATGTTGTTGATTGAGCTAATGCAGCTATCAACAAGTTAAAGGAAGTTGGATTGAACCCTAGGTTCAAATTTAAAGTCCATATGTGGATATTCAAAAGCCATTTATTTGATTTGTCCTAAAAAACACCTATAAGTTGTTCTAACATGCATGAAAATGGTACAGATGGATAGATTGGATTTTTCTGATCATTTTTCATTTATAATTTATCTTATTCGGAGTTATAGATAATTTTCTATGAATTTTAGAAGTTTTGGGCATTTTATGAATTAAATAAATCATTTCTAATTTATTTAAAATCCAGAAAAGCATTTATGACCTCATCACTGCGTCACTGTGATGTCAGCCAGTCAATGGGATGGGTCCAGGTCAAACCTGACGTGCGGGGTCCACACGTCGGTGACATAGTGCAAGCTCGGGTCACAGACAGGTGGGCCTGGTCAACGCCCACGTCAGCAAAGTCAATGATGACGTGTGGGTCCCACTTGTTATGAAATAATCTAAACAGAAAGTAAATTGACCTAAATTGGCACGGGGGCCCACATGGCAGTGGCTCTAGGGCATTTAGCGGGGTCATTAGTGCTAACTAAACCAGTGCCACGTCAGCAATAACGCCGGCGACCAAACGCACGGCGATGGTGCACCGAAGTTGCTCGGAATAGCACTACAGATCACCGTTTCGCGAATGGTTTGCGGCTACAGCAAGCTGGAGATGTGGTGCATATTCTAGGGCAGTCGCCAGGAGCCGGGGAGGCCTATAGAGACGGCAGCGATGACAGAGGCGGCGAACGGAGTTCGATCGTGTACGGGCGGGGTGCTACGGTGCAAAGCAAGTGAAACGGAGGTGCGGGTTGGTTTCCTGATGACGCTTGGAGCACAACTAAGTGCTCGGATGCGAGCAACAGCAGATCTGGCCACAGTTGCGACGTTGCCGGCGGCGAGATGCTTACGGGCATGGCGGCAAGCAAGCCAGGGAAGGTCCTGGGGAGTGAGAGGTGAGGGGAAATAGACAGGGGCTCACGGCGGGTCTTCTGGCATGGTCGTTGAGCTCGTGTGCGCTTGGGTCAAAGCGGATCGACGGCAACAAACCCTGGCGGTCGAGGGCGAAGACGACGATGGTGGCGACATTGTAGGGCGCCCGAGGATGGTGTGGCTCATCTGGGATGATGCAGACGACGAGGCAGAGCCGATGGGCTTGGCGGTTGGTCGAGGGACGGCCAGAGAGCACGGTGGCAGTGAGGGGCGGCGGTGGTGATGGGGGTGCTCGGTGGATGAGAGGGAGAGCGGTCTAGGGAAGGAGGGGGAGGGCAGAGGGGCTCCAGGGCCTCTCCGGGCATGGGATCGGAGAGAGGGACGGTCTCCAGCACGAAGCAGGAGGTGGCCCTTGCCTCCTGTGCGTGCGCCACACACAGTGCACACTGGCGGGAGGAAGGGGATGACTGGCATGTTGCCTAGTGGGCTAGGCCTCCAGCAATAGTGCTAGGCCACAGGTGGGACTTCTCTCTATTTCTTCTCTGTTTTATTTTTCTATTTTGCATGTTTGTTTGAATTTGGTTACTAGACCAAATCAATTTTGTAAATGCTGAACACTTTTGTGGATGCTGAAATAATTATTCCAGGGCCCCACACAAAGTTTCAGAATTATTGGGGCTAGGGAATTATTTATAGAAATCTATAGCCCCAATTCAAATACTTAGTGACTTAATTCAAAGACCAAAAATGCCAAATTAAAATATGCATCACCACTGGATAAGGTTTTCACCTTTATCACTAGATCATGAACATTTTTAAAGGGCATCTTGGTTTCATTGAAAATGTTTTGAGTTGAACCTATTTGATTTGATCTGATGCTAGGGTTTGAACAATCCCTATTTCAACTTTCCAATAAATTTAGGCATGATGCCATCAATGCTTATGCAACTATATGCAATCAAATTCTAGGGTTGTGACAGTGGGAGGGCGGAAAAAGAAAGACAACTTGGGATGGATGAAACAAGCATCATTGAGAAAACATAGAATTGATCTTGCGGATGTTGAAAATGATCAGATGCACTTGAAGAGGAGCACGTCGTTGGAAAAGAATTGGCATGACCATCTCGATGATCGAAAAGGATGAGCACACCCATAGAAATATGAGAACACCATTTAGAAAAGGTATGGATTCAACACTTGACATTGAAGCAACTCAAATATGACAACTGAAAACAAAACAAAGGATTGGCTTGCAAAATAAGCCGGAACAAATATATGATAGAGATTTACCCAATCCCCTATCATGCATCTGTCGGAAAGATATTCTAGAAGCTACTTGAATTCCCACCTATAAACTCTCGAAACTTTCCGGTTATGCAATCAGGTGTTGGGGATACAGGGGAAGCATAATATCTCACCCAAACTAACAATCCCTACATCCAGTTGTATCCATCATTCAACACATAACCAAGAAATCTTCGGAAATCATGTACCTCAACCTTCGAAAAGCATACGTTATACAAGTTATGGCAATACTCCCAAACTCCTGCCTCCGTACTGGGTGGCGTCGAGGTTATCTCACCAACAACTTCATAAAAGAGATTTTCGATGTCGACGATGTAACACCCCGGATGTAACTTACCATATTTGTACTCCGACTCTTGCCATTTTCGGCTCTAAGTTATGAGATTTCCTCGTGGTTGGGTTTTGTCTTCGTTTTGCTTTTTGTCCATGTCATGCATTTCATATCATGTCATGTTGTGCATCTCATTTGCATACGTGTTTGTCTCATGCATCCGAGCATTTTCCCCGTTGCCCGTTTTGCAATCCAACACTCCTACGTCCTCCCGCGCCCCCTTTTGCCTCTTTTCATGAGCGGGTGTTAAACTTTCTCAAAATGGACCGAGATTTTCCAAGCGGCCTTGGTAGACCACCGGTAGACCACCTGTCAAATTTCGTGTCATTTGGAGTCCGTTTGATGCTCCAACGGTTAACCAGGGAACCGTAAAGGCCTTGTGTGTGTTGTAGCCCAACACCCCTCCAAAATGGCCCAATAACCCTTCCAAACCCCTTCCATGCCCTCCGCCTTCAGATCACAATCGCATGGGTGAAAACAACACCTCATTTGGACACTCCCACCTCCTTCTAGATATAAATACGTGCACCCCTCGTCCAAATCCGGGTCCAAAACCCTAGCCCCGCCGGATAGATCGCACCGCCGCCACCGCGCCTATTGCACACCGCCACCTGTCCCACGGGTCTTCTCCGCCGCTGCGGCCCGCCGGGCCCTGGGGCAGGCCCGCCTAGGCTCGAGCCGCCCCGCCGCCACCTACGCGCAGCGCGCCGCCCGTCGCGCCTGACGCCGAGCGTCCCCGCCGCCGCCTGGAGCTCCCCACCGCCGCACCGGTCAGCCCGCTCCCCCGCCGGAATAACCGACCCCGCCACCGGCGTCCTGCTCGCTCTCCGCCGCCCGTCGCCTCCCCCATGTCAAGATCCGGCCAGATCCGGCGAGATCCAGCCCGGACCCGCCTTCTCCGGCCACCTTCAGCCTCTACTCCAGCCACCGTGACGTTTTCCGGCGAAGATCCAGACGATCCTCAATCCTCGTGCAAGTCAACCCTAGATCTAGACCGGAGGTTGAGCCCATTCTTTTCAATAAGTCCCAAAATATTTACTCTCTGGAGCCCTGTTCAACATGCCATAACTCCTCATCCGTAGATCCGTTTTGCATCCAGGATATATCAAAATGTTCATCATGATGTGCTCATAATTTTGTACCATTGTGACTTGCTTGTTTGAGTCCATCTTGATGCCCAAATCATTGATGCAAGAGTGCTGTAAAATTTTAGGTGCTAATTCTTAGCAGAGTATGAGCATTTTCCATTTTTGCTACAATTGTTGGGTGCTACATATGCACTTGAGCTCTACGTGTGTTTTGGGCTATGCCATGCCATCTTTACAGGGGTGTATGCCATGTATTTTTGTGATCTTTGTGGTGACTAGCACAAGCATGCAAAGTAGCTCTCGTGATATTGCTGATTTCAGGGACTTAGAATTTCACTAAGTCATTGCTCTGCTGTTATTTTTATGCCATGTATCCATGATGCTACAGTGAGATCCATGCTTGGTTTGAGTATCTTCAGTAAGGATGATTTCGACATATCGTTATGCTCTATCCATCCATGCCCCTGTTTGCAATTATGGAGTGACCTAGCATGGCTAAATCTTGCTCTAATTTTGCTATAAAATGTTCCTGGCAGATTGTTTACGTGTTAATCAATTTTGCCAAGGTTGTTGTAGTTGATCCATGCATGCTATGTGCTTGTTCTTTCTTTGGTTAGCCTCATGATCATGTCTTCTTGCTGGTAGTATGCTTAGTTTGTCATGCAAGGCTTTGTGATGAGTGAATCGAGCTCGGAAAGATGCCTTCATATTTCTGTTTATGCCATGCCCAGTTTTCTGTTAAAGAAACTTGCTATGTTTACATGGGTGCCTTCATATCTTCTGATCATTTTTGGCTTATGATCAGTAAGGGACTTTTGTTATATGATTTGAGTAGATGCATGACATGCCTTTGTTTGCTATGATAGGTTCCTGTAGGATGTTGTTTGCTTGCTCTAAACATTGCTTCCTGGTGTTAATTCCTGACATGTTAGTATTTTCACTAAGTCTGTGATGCTGATATCTTTTGCACTTTTGCCACGCTTGTTTACACCTGCTCTTGTGTGATTTAGCCATAGCTCAGTGTTCATCTTTTCTCAAGCATCTTGAGTAGATCAATGACATGTGCTTTGTTGGTATGTTGGAGTGCAGTGGCTTAGTTTCTTGTTGCACTCTAGATTGCATCGTGCTGTTAATCGCAGAATTGTGTCATTATTGTTTTGCTTGCAATTTGCAAACCGTGCATCCGATTCTGGAGATCTTTATATCGATTTCGACCGAAATCAACTCATCTTTCCAGCAGCGCACTTGGTTTGCCAAGTAGAGGCCTAGTTCAATCTTTCCTTTCCGAAGCATGCATATGCGTTGCATATCACATCTCGCATATCATGCCATGGTCTGCATCGTGTTGCTTGCGCATTGCACCGTGATTGATTGTTGGTCTTTTGCTTGTGTGCTTGCCTTGGGTAGAGCCGGGAGACGAGTTCGTGATCGAGCAAACCCGTTGAGTATGCTTACAAGGATCAAACTTTCGTCAACACGGAGAACTTTGCAGGCAAGATGACCATACCCTCGAAATCACTTCTATATTTGCTTTGCTAGTTGCTCGCTCTATTGCTATGCTGCGATACCTACCACTTGCTATATAATGCCCCCTTATTGCAATGTCAAGCCTCTAACCCACCTTTCCTAGCAAACCATTGTTTGGCTATGTTACCGCTTTGCTCAGGCCCTCTTATAGCGTTGCTAGTTGCAGATGTAGATGGAGTTTGTTCCATGTTGGAACATGGATATTGTTGGGATATCATTATTATCTCTTATTTACTTTAACGCATCTATATACTTGGTAAAGGGTGGAAGGCTCGGCCTTATGCCTGGTGTTTTGTTTCACTCTTGCCGCCCTAGTTTCCGTCATACCGGTGTTATGTTCCTTGATTTTGCGTTCCTTACGCGGTTGGGTTATAATGGGAACCCCTTGATAGTTCGCCTTGAATAAAACTCCTCCAGCAAGGCCCAACCTTGGTTTTACCATTTTCCACCTAAGCCTTTTTCCCTTGGGTTCCAGGGACTCAAGGGTCATCTTTATTTTAAACCCCCGGGCTAGTGCTCCTCTGAGTGTTGGTCCAAACTGGGCTATGTCCGGCGCCCCCTGGGCAACCAGGGTTTATGCCAACCCGACGTCTTGCCCATCTGGTGTGCCCTGAGAACGAGATACGTGCGACTCCTATCGGGATTTGTCGGCACACACGGTGGCTTTTGCTGGTCTTGTTTTACCATTGTCGAAATGTTTTGTAACCAGGATTCCGAGTCTAATTGGGTTATCCTGGGAGAAGGAATATCCTTCGTTGACTGTGAGAGCTTGTGATGGGCTAAGTTGGAAAACCCCTGTAGGTTTGAACTTTCGAAAGTCGTGCCCGCGGTTATGGGAAGATGGGAATTTGTTAATGTCCGGTTGTAGAGAACTTGACACTTAACTTAATTAGAATGAATCAACCGCGTGTGTAGCCATGATGGTCTCTTTTCGGCAGAGTCCGGGAAGTGAACATGGTCTTGTGTTATGCTTGAACGTAAGTAGTTTTCTGGATCACTTCTTGATGATTTTAGCTTCTCGACCGTAGTTTGCTTCTCTTCTCGCTCTCTTTTGCATAAGTTAGCCACCATATATGCTAGTGCTTGTTGCAGTTCCACCTCACTACCTTTTCCTCCCTTTAAGCTTAAATAGTCTTGATCGCAAGGGTGTGAGATTGCTAAGTCCCCGTGACTCACAGATACTTCCAAACAGATGCAGGTGCCGATGATGCCAGTGCAGTGACGCTACCGAACTCAAGTGGGAGTTCGACGAGGATTCGGGTCGTTACTATGTGTCTTTTCCGGATGATCAGTAGAGGAGCCCAGTTGGGGCGATCGAGGATCTAGCATTTGGGGTTGTCTTTATTTATGTTGGTTCCGTAGTCGGACCTTGATTGTATTCTGGATGATGTATGTTATATTTATGTATTGTGTGAAGTGGCGATTGTAAGCCAACTCTTTATCCCTTGCTTATTCAGTACATGGGATGTGTAAAGATTACCCCTCTTGCGACATGCCTACCATGAGGTTATGCCTCTAAGTCATGCTCCGACACGTGGGAGATATAGCCGCATCGTGGGTGTTACAAGTTGGTAATCAGAGCCTTCCCCGACTTAGGAGCCCCCTGCTTGATCGAATCGCTGACATTGTTGAGTCTAGAAAAAAATGTTTTGAGTCTTATAGGATTATATATATCGGAGAGTAGGATTCTTTTTACTCCTCAGTCCCTTCGTCGCTCTGGTGAGGCCTCCTGACGTAGAGTTTTGACTCTTCTCTTCTCAAATTTCACTAAAAAAATTTAGGATCACACGGGTGTCTTGGAATCATTCCGATGGTTTTGTGATGAGAACATTGTTCTTGGTGCCTCCTGACATTTAGGGGTTGTGGCAGTGTCCCGAGGAGTTGAGCTCCAAGGTGTTGTCGTCACAATTTTATTGTTGCAGTTCTAGAATACCTGAGTTCGCCGACATCGAAAATCTCCTTTATGCAGTTGTTGGTGAGATAACCTCGATGCCACCCAGTACTAGGGCGGGAGTTTGGGACTATTGCGATAACTCGTATAAAGGATGCTTTTCGAAGGTTGAGGTAAATGATTTACGAAGGTTTCTTGGTTATGTGTTGAAGGATGGATACAACTGGATGTAGGATTTGCTAGTTTTGGGTGAGATATTATGCTTCCCCTGTATCCCCAACACCTGATTGCATAACAGAAAGTTTCGGGAGTTTCATAGGTGGGAATTCATGTAGATCTAGTATTTCTTCCCGCAGATATTTGGTTTGTGATTGGGTAATCCTTACCAATTATTTGTTCATATCCGTACCTTGTTGATTTATTCATCTATCTTTATCTAAGTGGCTTCTCAACTTATGGAAGTGTGATGATTTACTTTGGAATTCATTCGTTCATTCTTGTTTGAATGTTAAGGCTCTATGTTGCAATTTCGATCCATTGATGCAGCTTGAATATATGTCTTTCAAGATGCTAACGGATGTCAACCTCTTTAGGATGGCTCCCCAAACGCGTCAGAATCCGGAACCTCCGCCACCACCTCCACCTCCAGAGGCATGGCAAGCTGTCATGGCGGCTACCAACGCCAACACGCAGATGCTTTTGCAACTCTTGCAAGAGCGCAACCTAGGAAATCAAGGCCAAGGCAACAACCAGCCTCAGTTTTCTACTTTCAATCAGTTCCTCGCAAACCAGCCCAAGTCTTTCAGCAACTGTGTCGAGGCCACAGCCTCCGACGACTGGCTCATGGATATCTGCAAACATTTTGAGTGTAGCAATGTCATGCATGAGGACTTTGTCAAGTTTGCTTTGTTCCAACTCAAAGACCAAGCTGCTGAGTGGTATCAACAATACAAAGATTCCAGAGGAGGTCATGTGATTACCTGGGATGATTTCCGCTGAGACTTCAAAGATCACCACATTCCACAAAGTGTTGCTGAGAGTAAGCGCAAGGAGTTCCGCAATTTCAAGCAAGGCAGCATGTCTGTTTACTAATACAACATCCGGTTTCAGAGGCTTGCTCACTTCGCTAAACAAGACGTCCATGACGAGAAGAGCATGATTTATCAATTCAGCGGTGGCCTCAGAGAAGATCTGCAACTAGCTCTCGTGCTTTTTGAGCCGACCAAGTATGATGAATTCTACAACATGGCACTAAAGCAAGAAGCCGCTCAGCTCAAGTGTGATGAATCTAAGAAGAGAGTCAGGGATGCAGCTCCATCTTCTTCTTCAACTCAAGTGGCAGCTAAGCAACAGAAGTTCTGGTTGCCTCCTCCTCCTCCATTCCGTCAGCCTTACCAGCAGAAGAGTAAAGGTGGCAATGAATCTTCCCACCCACCCAACCTAGGCCATCAGAACAAAGCTCCGTCTCATGCTCCAATGTCAAGTGCTCCTTATCACCGTCTGCTCTTAGAGGTTACTTGCAATAAGTGTCAGCAGAAAGGGCACTATGCAAACAAATGCTTCAACCAAAGGCGCCTTCCGCCTCCTCCTCCTATGAGATCTGCCAGCAATGCAATGGTCAAGCATAACTCCAAGTCGGCAAGGGTGAACATGATGAACGCAGCTCAGGTAGAGGATTCTTTAGAAGTGATCATGGGTAATCTTCTAGTTAATGATATTCCTGCAAGAGTCTTATTTGATACTGGTGCATCTTTGTCATTCATATCAAAGCCTTTTGCATCCATACACGATTTGCATACTGTCGATTTTCCTAAGCCGATAGCGGTTTCCTCTCCGGGTTTGTTCATGAACACCAAAATGATGGCTCTGAATGTTTCAATCAAGATGGGAGACTATAAATTTCTGTCCTCTCCAATTGGTCTTGGTGACTTGGATATTGATCTAATTCTCAGCATGGACTGGCTTTCTAAGCACAAGGCTCAGCTTGATTGTGCTGCCAGGCAGATTCAATTGACACACTCATCTGAGGATGTGATCATCTATGCCGCTCGTGACGATACCATTCGATTGTTTTCTCTCAATGAGAAGGGCGAGTTGAATGCCATCTCTCAGATTCCAGTCGTTTGTGAATATCAAGACGTCTTTCCAGAAGAGCTTCTGGGAATGCCTCCTCACAGGCCAGTTGAATTCGTCATCGATCTTGAGCCTAGCACAGAACCTGTTTGCAAACGTCCTTGCAAGCTTGGACCAAAAGAGTTGAAGGAGCGAAGAAACAATCGATGAACAAGAGCGTATGGGTCTGATCTGACCGAGTTCTTCTCCATGGGGTTGTGGTGTTCTTTTTGTCAAGAAGAAGGATGGCACGGACTGACTTTGTGTCGACTACCGTCCATTGAACAAGAAGACAATTAAGAACAAGTACCCACTTTCCCAACATCAATGAGCTTTTCGAGCAACTTAAAGTTGCCCAAGTATTCTCCAAGCTTGACCTCCGTATGGGCTATCATCAGATTCGCATTCGTGAACAAGATATCCCCAAGACAGCATTTAGAACAAGCTATGGTTCTTATGAATACACTGTCATGTCTTTTCGCCTTGTCAATGCTCCTCCAACGTTCTCTCGCATGATGAACTTCATCTTCAACCCTTACACAAATGATTTCGTCTTGGTATATCTTGATGATATATTGGTCTTTTCAAAGAACAAGGAGAATCATGCAAAGCATTTGAGATTGGTACTCGACAAACTTAGAGAACATCAGTTCTATGCGAAGTTTTCAAAGTGTGAGTTTTGGCTCGATGAGGTTCTCTACCTTGGCCATATCATCTCCGCCAAGGGCATTGCTGGTAATCCCGAGAAGGTGTCTGCAATTGTGAATTGGGAACCGCCTCAGAATGTGAAGTAGCTATGCAGCTTTCTTGGGCTTGCAAGCTATTGTCAAAGATTCGTTGAGAATTTCTCTAAGATTGCAAAGCCTCTTTCCAGCCTCCTCTAGAAGCATGTCAAGTATGTCTGGACGCCTGAATGTGACGTCGCTTTCAACACCCTAAAAGAGAACTTAGTCACAGCTCCTGTTTTGACTCCTCCTGATGAATCCAAACCATTCGAAGTTTTCTTTGATGCCTCCCTGCAAGGTCTCGGTGATGTGTTAATGCAAGAGAAGAAAGTTGTTGCTTATACCTCTCACCAGTTGAAGCCCAACGAAAAGAACTACCCCACTCACGACCTTGAGTTGGCGCCAGTTGTCCATGCTCTTTTAACATGGAGACATCTCTTGTTGGGAAGGAAAGTGGACATCTTCACTGATCATAAGAGCCTCAAGTACATCTTCACCCAGCCCAACCTCAACCTCAGGCAGACTCGTTGGGTCGAGATGATTCAAGAGTATAATCCGAATATCGAATATACTCCAAGCAAGGCCAATGTCATTGCAGACGCGTTAAGCAGGAAGGCTTACTGCAATAGCTTAATTCGCAAGCCCTTCCAACCAGACCTTTGTGAAGCTTTCCGCAAATTGAATCTCCAAGTTGTTCCTCAAGGATTTCTTGCCAACCTCCAAGTCTCTCCTACTTTGGAAGATCAGATTCGTGAGGCACAACTTCTTGACTCCATGGTGAAGAAGGTGAAAAATGGGATTGCCAAGAGCCAACCCAAGTACAAGTGCTATCGCCTTGATGACAAAGATACTCTATTCTTCGAGGATCGAATTGTGGTTCCTAAAGGTGATCTACGTAAAGTAATTACGAACGAGGAGCACAATTCCCTCCTATCCATTCATCATGGAAGTACAAAGATGTACCATGACCTCAAGCAGTCGTATTGGTGGACGTGAATGAAGCGAGAGATTGCTCAGTTCGTGAATGAATGTGATGTCTATAGAAGAGCGAAAGCAGAACACCAATGACCAGCTGGTCTCCTCCAACCTCTTGCCGTTCCAGAGTGGAAGTTTGACCATATTGAGATGGACTTTGTGACTGGATTTCCCAAGTCAAAACATGGAAATGATGCTATGTTTGTTGTCATCGACAAGCTTACTAAAGTGGCTCAGCTTCTTCCTATCAAATAATCTATCATAGCAGCTCAGTTGGCAGAGCTATATACCTATAGGATTGTCTCCTTGCACGGCATTCCACAGTTGATATCTTCAGATCGTGGAAGCATCTTCACTTCTAAGTTCTGGGACTCCTTCCAGAAGGCCATGGGCACCAACATTCACTTCAGCACATCCTTTCATCCTCAAACTAGTGGACAAGTCGAGCGAGTCAATCAAATTCTTGAAGATATGCTCAGGGCTTGTGTCATTTCTTTTGGTATGAAGTGGGAGGATTGTCTTCCATATGCCGAGTTCTCCTACAACAATAGCTTCCAAGCAAGCTCGGGCAAGGCCCCATTCGAGATTCTCTATGGCAGAAAGTGCCGTACTCCTCTTAATTGGTCAGAGACTGGTGAACGCCAACTTCTCGGCAATGACTTAATCACAGAAGCTAAAGAAATGTGCAAAGTCATCCGTAAAAATCTCAAAGCCGCGCAATCGCGCCAGAAGAGTTACTATGATAGCAAGCATCGTGACTTGGCTTTCGAGATCGGACACCATGTCTACCTCCGCGTCTCTCCAATGAAAGGTACTCATCGCTTCGATATCAAAGGGAAGATTTCCCCTAGATATGTGGGTCCTTTCAAGATCATTGGTAAATGAGGCGATCTGGCTTATCAACTTGAGCTTCTGTCCAACTTTGCAAACGTGCACGATGTGTTTCACGTGTCTCGGCTTTGCAAGTGCTTCAAGACTCCTGACCACACCATCAACTTCGAAGAGATTGATCTCCAAGAAGACTTGTCTTATCATGAGCATACCGTTGCTATTCTTGAAGAAACTGAGCGCAAGACTCGCAACAAGTCTATCAAATTCCTGAAAGTGAAGTGGTGACACCATTCCGACCGAGAAGCCACCTGGGAACGCGAGGACCACCTCCGTTCCGAATATCTGGAGTTCTTTCAGTCCTAGATCTCGGGACGAGATCCTTTCGTAGTGGAGGAGTGTTGTAACACCCGGGATGTAACTTACCATATTTGTACTCCGACTCTTGCCATTTTCGGCTGTAAGTTATGATATTTCCTCGTGGTTGGGTTTTGTGTTCGTTTTGCTTTTTGTCCATGTCATGCATTTCGTATCATGCCATCATGTGCATCTTATTTGCATACGTGTTCGTCTCATGCATCCGAGCATTTCCCCCGTTGCCCGTTTTCCAAACTGACACTCCTACGTCCTCCGGCGCCCCCTTTTGCCTCTTTTCGTGAGCGGGTGCTAAACTTTCTCGGAATGGACCGAGATTTGCCAAGCGGCCTTGGTACACCAACGGTAGACCGCCTGTAAATTTCGTGTCATTTGGAGTCCGTTTGATGCTCCAACGGTTAACCGGGGAACCGTAAAGGCCTTATGTGTCTTGCAGCCCGACACCCCTCCAAAACGGCCCAATAACCCTTCCAATCCCCTTCCATGCCCTACGTCATTGGATCACGATCGCGTGGGCAAAAACTACACCTCATTTGGACACTCCCACCTCCTTCTAGGTATAAATACGTGCACCCCTCCTCCAAATCCGGGTCCAAAACCCTAGCCCCGCTCCCTCTCCGCCGCCGGACACGTCCGGTCCGGTTGAACAGATCGCGCCGCCGCCACCGCGCCTATCGCACGCCGCCACCTATCACGCGGGTCTTCTCCACCGCCGGGGCCTGCCCGAGCCTGAGACGTCCCGCCGCCGCCTGCGCGCAGTGCGCCGCCCGTAGCCCCCGACTTCGAGCTCCCCGCCGCCGCACCGGTCAGCCCGCTCCCCCACCGGAATCGCCGACACCGCCGCCGGAGTCCTGCTCGCTCCCCGCCGCCCGTCGCCTGCGTCGCCTCCCCGCGGCGTCCCACATCAAGATCCGGCCAGATCCGGCGAGATCCGGCCCGGACCCGCCTTCTCTGGCCACCTTCTGCCTCTACTCTGGCCACCACAACATTTTCCGGCAAAGATCCAGACAATCCTAGATCCTTGTGCAAGTCAACCCTAGATCTGAACCGGAGGTTGACCCCGTTCTTTTCACTAAGTCCCAAAATATTTACTCTCTGGAGCCCTGTTCAACATGCCATAACTCCTCATCTGTAGATCCATTTTGCATGCATGATATATCAAAATATTCACCATGATGTGCTCTTCATTTTGTACCATTGTGACATGCTTGTTTGAGTCCATATTGATGCCCAAATTGTTTATGCAAGAGTGCTATAAAATGTTAGGTGCTGATTCTTAGCAGAGTATGAGCATTTGCCATTTTTGCTACAATTGTTGGGTGCTGCATATGTACTTGAGCTCTACATGTGTTTTGGGCTATGCCATGCCATCTTTACAGGGGTGTATGCCATGTATTTTTGTGATCTTTGTGGTGACTAGCACAAGCATGCAAAGTAGCTCTCGTGATATTGCTGATTTCAAGGACTTAGAATTTCACTAAGTCATTGCTCTGCTGTTATTTTTATGCCATGTATCCATGATGCTACAGTGAGATACATGCTTGGTTTGAGTACCTTCAGTAAGGATGATTTTGACATATGGTTATGATCTATCCATCCATGCCCCTGTTTGCAATTATGGAGTGCCCTAGCATGTCTAAATCTTGCTCTACTGTTGCTATAAAATGTTCCTGGCAGATTGTTTACGTGTTAATCAATTTTGCCAAGGTTGTTTTAGTCGATCCATGCATGCTATGAGCTTGTTCTTGCTTTGGTTAGCCTCATGATCATGTCTTCTTGCTGATAGTATGTGTATTTTTTCATCCAAGGCTTTGTGATGAGTGAATCGAGCTCGCAAAGATGCCTTCATATTTCTGTTTATGCCATGCCCGGTTTTCTGCTGTCTGAATTTGTTAACGAAACTTGCTATGTTTACATGGGTTCCATTATATCTTCTAATCCTTTTTGGCTTATGGTCAGTAAGGGACTTTTTTTAAATGCTTTGAGTAGCTACATGCCATGCCTTTGTTTGCTATGATCTGTTCCTATAGCATGTTGTTTGCTTGCTCTAAACATTGCTTCCTGATGTTAATTCCTAACATGTTAGTATTTTCACTAAGTTTGTGATGCTGATATCTTTTGCACTTTTGCCATGCTTGTTTCAACCTGCTCTTGTGTGATTTAGCCGTAGCTCGGTGTTCATCTTTTCTCAAACATCTTGAGTAGATCACTGCCATGTGCTTTGTTGCTATGGTGGAGTGCAGTGGCTTTGTTTCTTGTTGCACTCTAGATTGCATTGTGTTGTTAATCGCAGAATTGTGAAATTATTGTTTTGCTTGCCATTTGCAAACAGTGCATCCGATTCCGGTGATCTTTATATCGATTTCGACCGAAATCAACTCATCTTTCCAGCGGCGCACTTGGTTTGACAAGTTGAGGCCTGGTTCAACCTTTCCTTTTCGAAGCATGCATATGCATTGCATATCACATCCCGCATATCATGCCATGTTCTGCATCATGTTGCTTGCGCATTGCACTATGATTGATTGTTGGTCTTTTGCTTGTGTGCTTGCCTTGGGTAGAGCCCGGAGACGAGTTCGTGATCGAGCGAACCCGTTGAGTACGCTTACAAGGACCAAACTTTCGTCAACATGGAGAACTTTGCAGGCAAGATGACCATACCCTTGAAATCACTTCTATATTTGCTTTGCTAGTTGCTCGCTCTATTGCTATGCCGCGATACCTACCACTTGCTATATCATGCCCCCGTTATTGCCATGTCAAGACTCTAACCCACCTTTCCTAGCAAACCGTTGTTTGGCTATGTTACCGCTTTGCTCAGCCCCTCTTATAGCGTTGCTAGTTGCAGGTGTACATGGAGTTTGTTCCATGTTGGAACATGGATATTGTTGGGATATCATTATTATCTCTTATTTACTTTAATGCATCTATATACTTGGTAAGGGTGGAAGGCTCGGCCTTATGCCTGGTGTTTTGTTCCACTCTTGCCGCCCTAGTTTCCATCATATCGGTGTTATGTTCCTTGATTTTGCGTTCCTTACGCGGTTGGGTTATAATGGGAACCCCTTGACAGTTCACCTTGAATAAAACTCCTCCAGCAAGGCCCAACCTTGGTTTTACAATTTCCACCTAAGCCTTTTTCCCTTGGGTTCCGCGGACTCAAGGGTCATCTTTATTTTAAACCCCCAGGCTAGTGCTCCTCTGAGTGTTGGTCCAAACTGTGTGATGTCCAGCGCCCCCTGGGCAACCAAGGTTTATCCCAACCCGACTTCTTGCCCATCCGGTGTGCCCTGAGAACGAGATACGTGCGACTCCTATTGGGATTTGTCAGCACATCGGGTGACTTTGCTGGTCTTGTTTTACCATTGTCGAAATGTCTTGTAACCGGGATTCCGAGTCTGATCGGGTCATCCTGGGAGAAGGAATATCCTTCGTTGACCGTGAGAGCTTGTGATGGACTAAGTTGGCACACCCCTGCAGGGTTTGAACTTTCGAAAGCCATGCCTGCGGTTATGGGCAGATGGAATTTATTAATGTCCGGTTGTAGAGAACTTGACACTTAACTTAATTAAAATGAATCAACCGCATGTGTAGCCATGATGGTCTCTTTTCGGCGGAGTCCGGGAAGAGAACACGGTCTCGTGTTATGCTTTAACGTAAGTAGTTTTTAGGATCACTTCTTGATCATTTTGGCTTCTCGACCGTGCTTTGCTTCTCTTCTCGCTCTCTTTTGCATAAGTTAGCCACCATATATGCTAGTGCTTGCTGCAGCTCCACCTCACTACCTTTTCCTCCCTTTAAGCTTAAATAGTCTTGATCGCGAGGGTGTGAGATTGCTG
The DNA here is from genome assembly GCF_002162155.2 of Triticum dicoccoides. Lineage (NCBI taxonomy): Eukaryota > Viridiplantae > Streptophyta > Magnoliopsida > Poales > Poaceae > Triticum > Triticum dicoccoides. The sequence continues at coordinate 284,581,916 of NC_041386.1, forward strand.
AGTCCCCGTGACTCACAGATACTTCCAAACAGATGCAGGTGCCGACGATGCCAGTGCAGGGGACGCTACCGAACTCAAGTGGGAGTTCGACAAGGATTCCGGTCGTTACTATGTGTCTTTTTCGGATGATCAGTAGAGGAGCCTAGTTGGGGCGATCGGGGATCTAGCATTTGGGGTTGTCTTTATTTATGTTGGTTCCGTAGTCGTACCTTGATTGTATTCTGGATGATGTATGTTATATTTATGTATTGTGTGAAGTGGCGATTGTAAGCCAACTCTTTATCCCTTCCTTATTTAGTACATGGGATGTGTAAATATTACCCCTCTTGCGACATGCCTACCATGCGGTTATGCCTCTAAGTCGTGTTCTGACACGTGGGAGATATAGCCGCATCATGGGTGTTACAGGCGAACTCAGGTATACCAGAACTACAACAATAAAATTGTGACGACAACACCTCAGAGCTCAACTCCCCGGGACACTGCCACAACCCCTAAATGTCAGGAGGCACCAAGAACAATGTTCTCGTCACAAGAATATTGGAACGATCCCAAGATACCCGCGTGATCCTAATTTTTTTTTCGTGAAATTGAGGAGAGAAAAGTCAAAACTACTACGTCAGGAGACCTCACTAGAGTGACGAAGGGACTGAGGAGTAAAAAGAATCCTACTCTCCGATATATATAATCCTAAGACTCAAAACATTTTGTTCTAGACTCAACATCATCAGCGATTCGATCAAGCAGGGGGCTCCTAAGTCGGGGATGACTCTGATAACCAACTTGTAACACCCACGATGCGGGTATATCTCCCATGTGTTGAGGCACGACTTAGAGGCATAACCGCATGGTGGTTTAGTCGCAAGTGGGGTAATCTTCACACAATCCCATGTACAGAATATGAATGGGATAAAGAGTTGGCTTACAATCACCATTTCACACAAATAACAAGTTAAACATACATCATCCAGAATACAATCAAGGTCCGACTATGAAACCAAAATAAAAGAAGACAACCTCAAATGCTAGATACCCAATCATCCCAACTGGGCTCCACTACTGATCAACCAGAAAAGACGCATAACAACGATCAAGATCTTCATCAAGCTCCCACTCGAGCTCAGTTGCGTCACCTGCACTGGTATCATCGGCACCTGCAACTATTTGGAAGTATATATGATTCACGAGGACTTAGCAATCTCACACCCACGAGATCAAGACTATTTAAGCTTATGGGTAGGAAAGGGGTAATGGGGTGGAGCTACAGCAAGCACTAAGCAAATATGGTCGCTAACATACGCAAATAAGAGCGAGAAGAGAAGCAACGCAACGGTCGAGAAGCTAGAAGTGATCAAGAAGTGATCCTGAAACTACTTACGTTCAAGCATAACACAAGACCATGTTCACTTCCCAAACTCCACCGAAAAGAGACCATCACGGCTACACACGCGGTTGATGCATTTTAATTAAGTCAAGTGTCAAGTTCTCTACAATTGGACATTAACAAATTCCCATCTGCGACATAACCGCGGGCATGGCTCTCGAAAGTTTATACCCTGTAGTGGTGTCCCAACTTAGCCCAACACAAGCTCTCACGGTCAACGAAGGATATTCCTTCTCCCGGAAAGACCCGATTAGTCTCGGAATCCCGGTTACAAGACATTTCGACAATGGTAAAACAAGACCAGCAAAGCCGCCCGATGTGCCGACAAATCCTGATAGGAGTCCCACGTATCTCATTCTCAGGGCACACCGGATGGGCCAGACGTCGGGTTGGCATAGACCCTGGTTGCCCAGGGGGCGCTGGACATCGCCCAGGTTGGACCAACACTCGGAGGAGCACTGGCCCGAGGGGTAAATAAAGATGACCCTCGGGCTCCGGAAACCCAAGGGAAAAGGCTTAGGTTGTTAGGAAAATGTAAAACCAAGGTTGGGCCTTGCCGGAGGAGTTTTATTCAAAGCGAACTGTCAAGGGGTTCCCATAACACCCAACCGCATAAGGAACGCAAAATCAAGGAACATAACACCTATATGACGGAAACTAAGGCAGCAAGAGTGGAACAAAACACCAGGCATAAGGCCGAGCCTTCCACCCTTTTACCAAGTATATAGATGCATTAATTAAATAAGAGATATTGTGATATCCCAACAATATCCATGTTTCCACTTGGAACAAACTTCAGCTTCACCTGCAACTATCAACACTATAAGAGGGGCTGAGCAAAGCGGTAACATGGCCAAACAATGGTTTGCTACAAAGGTGAGTTAGAGGCTTGACATGGCAATATGGGAGGCATGATATAACAAGTGGTAGGTAGCGCGACATAGCGGTAGAACGAACAACTAGCAAGCAAAGATAGAAGTGATATCGAGGGTAAGGTCATCTTGCCTGAAATCCCGCAAGGAAGAAGAACGAGTCCATGAAGAACACAAACGGACGTAGTCGAACGAATCCTCACAACTCCGGAATAGAACCGGAGCTAACGAGAGAAGCAACCCGGAAAGAAGCAAGCAACATAGTAAACAACCATCACATAAACATGGCATGAAGCACAACCAGGTATGATGCATGTCTGGTTTAAATATGCATTTCATGGCAAAGTGCAACAAACAAAACTACAAATTATGTGGAGCTCAATATGCAACGGGATGCATATTGACAAAACACCACATTCGATTATTTAGTTCTCTCCCGTTTATGTACTCAACAATATTAAATGTTGTTAAACATGGCAAGAGGTGAAGCATAAGTAAACTAACTATCTAGTCAAGTTTAAGTGAGGCCAGAAATAATGGATTTGGTACTTTTCTGCCCTATACACAATTTTAGAGTTATTAAGCATGCAAAGTAATGCCACCATGTTAATCTATGCATTTTTCTACCCATTTACATATAAAGTTTATTAAATTTGGAGCTCCGGTTATTAAGTTATGAAATAAAACATTTTAGCATGGCATTTGAGAAAAATAATGCAAACATCATTTTAAACATTTTAAACATGGTTGAAAGTTGCATATTATGAAACTAGATGAAATTCTAAGCATTTTACATATATAAGTTATTTAGAAATGATGCATAGCTTGTGAGATATGATATGCATGAACACTAGGGGGTTTTCTGCAAAACTAGTGTCCTCTGGAAAAATACTAAATTCGCCATAGAGGGGAAAACATATATGGGCCAAATCTGGTCGGCCCCAAAAGTGCACAGGGGCGGGGGCTGCTCACCAGGCCTCATGGGCCGGCTGGTGGAGAGGATGGGCTGCAGCTGGGGAGGCCCACGCGGGCAAGCAGAGAGGAGGCGGGGTCAACTCGTGGCTCAGCCAATCGAGCAGAGCCTCGAGCGAGACAAGCAGGAGAGCACCCGCTCGATGCGGAAGATGCAGATACCGGCCATGTAGACGATGTTCAATGGCGGCGGGGCGACGCAGAGGCAGGAGACCAGCGGGCGGCGGATCCGGGCAGTCCGAGGGTCGGGGTGGCGGTTCCCGGTGACGAGGAACTCCGGCGGTGGCACTGCTCGATGCAGCGAAGTAGGAAGCAGCGGGATCGTGCGAGCGAAGCAGAGGACGGCGCCGAGCTCGTTCCTGAGCAGAGATGCAGCACGAGCTTCAGCACTGGGCATGGCTCTCGCACGAGCAGCGAAGGGGAAGAAGACGCGACGGCATCAGGGACTGCGGGACTTGGTTACGAGTTCACTCCCGCAAGGGACTTGGCGGGGCGATGACTCCCTCGTGGCGACATGGTTTGATAGCGGCAGGGTTCATCGATCTCCGGATGACCATGGCGGCGCGAGGGAGACCTAGGATGAGAGCAGGGTCGCGAGACCCGCTCGGTGGAGACCCTGAAGCTCCGTTGGTGGCGGCGAAGCTCCATGGATGGCAGCAAGGTCGGGTGACCATGGCGGCGGTCTCCTACGGAGAGAGAGGCCAGGGAAGGGGAGGAGAGAACCAGAAGGGAAAGAGACGAGGGGAGGAACAGCGAGGTCCAGCCTGGTCGTGGCCTCTTCGGCCGGCAGGGTGGAGCTCCGGGGGTGGCTGTCCTCGGCCAGGGAGGAGGCAGGAGCCAGGGTGCACGGGGGAGGTGGAGCGCTGGTGGCTGGGTGGACTGAGGGGAGTGCTGGAGGTGGTGGTGTGGCTCGCAGACATGGGGATCGAGGAGGTGGTGCTGGGAGATGCAGTTGGATGGATGGATCGATGGAAATCGGTGGGGATTGGCTGGCATTGAAACCCAGGGAGACCAAGTGGCGGCGTTTGCGGGTGGTGGTTGGATCGGGAGCTTGGGCAGGGGACCGAGCAACAAGGTGGGGTGGCGGTGGATGGGATGGATGGATGGGACAAGGGTTAGGGTATAATCTGATTTAGTAAGTGGGTGGACTATATATAGGGAAAATAGAATTAGCTTAGGACCCTCCGATTACATCAGGCGGTCGAGAAAATAGGCTTGGGAAGTTCAAATAAGCGAACGGAGACATCTTTGGGATGTTTGGAGATGACCCGGACCCATCGGTGATGACTAAGCGGGTCAGGTTCGGGGCAAGTTTCGGACGCGCACGCGAGGGGGTCTGAGAGAGGTCGACAAAGACAAGGGGCCTGGCAGTTGGTAATGGGTTGTGTAGATGGTCTAGGGAGGAAATAGAGGGAAAGCCCGGCAACAGTTTTCGGAGACCGAAAATGTCCGACGTTAGACCGACTATAATGCCGCTATAGTTATCCATTGGGGCATCAAATGGACTCCGAATGCGATAAAATTTGACAGGCGGTCTATCTACACTATAATAAGACAGCACGCCAACTTTCATCCCATTCCGAGAACATTTTCCGACCACTTATAAAATAATAGTTTGGAGCTGCCGCGGGCGCGTGCGAGTTTGTCTGGGCTCAGAACAGATAACAGAGAGAACTGGGGGAACCTGGACGGATGCAAGTTTCGAAAACATGCAGATGCAATGCGGATGATGACATGGCCGGATGCAACGCGCAAGCAAAAGATAAGGCAACAACAGCGAAAAACTGGAAGACACCTGGCGCATCGGACTCGGGGCGTCACATTATGGTTCGGCACCAGTGATAATAAAGCATACACAAACAGCAAGTTACATACACTGGGAAAATACAGCTCCTACATCATGGACGCGGATCAACATAACTTACCATTTGAACTATAATCTCTTCAGAAAATAGGATTGGCCGAATTTAGATAGCACAAATTTCAGTCTGCAAAATCTCCAATTCCTTCGCTGTTACCTCAGTTCTTGTTTCATTTTTTGACTCCTGCATCTAATACCTGCATGTCCAGTCTCCACTTGTTGATTGTATGTTGAGAATCATGTACACGTTGTCTTTGCCACCTCTAGTTGATGCTTGAGAACATCAGCACATTCCAATTCCAATCCATAGTCATTCGATAACGGCCATGCCGCACTGCTCGCAGATCTTTGTGTTGATGTCACTTCCTCTTGAAATGTTTTTGTAAGTACACGTGACTAGGGCAAAAATATAGTTACAACAGTGAAGTGAGCAAGATAAACTATTTTGTACATGGCAAAACAGGACTAACAATAATATTACACGTCATGAAGCATAAGCAGGTGATATTTTAAAGATTATAAAAAAGGTAGTCTGTGCAGCCTGCATACAGAAATCTCTCTTAGCTCACCAGAGGAGCATGATGTTGGGGCCCAATCCAAAACACAGACAAGTTACAAATTTAGACAGCACGTTGCATAGAAGTAAGCAAGCAGTTGGCCATTCTGTAGCTCAATTAAAGTCTTAGGGAGCATAATGAATAGCAGAGGGTTTCATACAAACATACTGAAGCAAGCAAAACTATGCAATCATTAGCCTAGTATAAACTAGATTGTGAGCCTCATGCAATAATAGTTGGTTAATACACTTCAAAGCTTCAGGCACACTTCGGCAGAGTAAGTAAATGGTAAGGCCTTTAATTATGTCAACTAATAGTTATACAAGTACCCAACATCAGGCATCATTCTTTGGGCATCTCATTAGCTGAGGACAAATAAAGCAATTGAAAAGAGCAAATTAACTCTGCCTAAAACAAGCAAGGAATTAAACTGTTGAGTTGGATACAGTCACTTACCTTAACAGCTTGAAGAGGCTCAGCGCAGCTCCTACTTCTCTTGCAAGGCTCCTTCCTACCATCTTGTACTTGGAAATCCTCAATCTTATCTTCATTGCACCCCCTCTACAAGGTGACACAAACTAGTTACTCATCTCCTTGGAAGACAAATATGCATACTTTCCAGTCTGTGAACACAAAAGGATGAGATTACAAAAAAAAAACACCACATAATGAAACATGCCGCATCTCTTGCACTTGCACACAATGAAATGAGCATTTACTATGTCTACACTATGTAAAAACTAGGCATACCTTCGAACTGGATCTCCAGGTACTCTTGGAGAGCCTACTTTAGTGTATAGCCAAACCTTTATGTCACCTATGAGTTAGAAAAGGCCCCACTACAGCAGCCCTTAGTGTTTAAATCGTTGAAAAGCTCTGTTAGAGTGTTAGGTCAAGAACAGCAAGTAATCAAAGCAAAAAGTCCTAGTATGGCTGGCTAATGCAAACAAGCAATTGAACAGATGTGTGAGCAAATCTTACATATCAAGAAAAGAAGCAAAGAAGGAGGTTTAAAGACCATCACTTGACTGTCCAGATTTAAGGGGCATTTAAACATCATGTGCAGCGTATGAACTAACATAAACATTGCATATTCTAGATTCTACAATGGAATGCACATGTATTAGGTTATGCCATGTATGATGATGCCTAAATGTACACTATAGCAGGCAGGAGTGATTCATCATTGCACGCACAATTGAATTGCAGGTTAAGGGCCAGTTCTATTTCGCCTTTTCAGGGCTTAAAATAAGCCATAAAAGATGTAAAGAAGTCATTTTTGAGTTATGGGCTTGGGCTTAACTAATTTCGATTTGGAGGGGGTTGTTTCGGGTAGAACCTCACTAAAAATTGAAGGGAAGGGGAATAGTGAAATGACTCTGCTGTCTGCCTATATTACACTCAAAATGCAACTCCCGATGCCCGCGTCACACCTCACCCTCAAGTAAAAACAAACACGCAAGCGTTCATTGCCCTGCCCACTTGCATCTCCTATCCCCTTTCCCTCTACCTCGATCCCATGCCTGCAGCACTAGGGTTCCTCCAGCGAGCCGTCGCCACTGGTCCCATCTTGCCTGGTCCTCGATGATGCTCTGTAGGCTACATGGCCGGCGCGTAGGGGCAAATCTCCCTGGCTACTCCTCCCTCTGGCGCCGCCCCTCATTCTCATGGTGTCCAGCAGGTGCTCCACTAGGGTTCATCCAACGCACTAGTCCGGCAGGCGCTGCACAACTACGGCTAATGCTACACTGCGGCAGAAGGCACCTTATTCCACCTCCCCACCTCCCAGGGCGTGGCCTTGAGGTGCTGTTGAAGGACGAGCTCATCCAACAAGGTGAGGGCTCCTATGATTTTTTGCCAAATTTTCATTCTGATCCACTATACGATGAATTGCTATGAGCTGCTTCTGCTGCTGCTCTATATGATGCATTGCTATGAGCTGCTCCTGCTACTGCTACATGATGAATTGCTATGAGTTGTTGCTGCTGCTATATGATGAATTGCTATGAGCTGCAGCTGCTGCTATATGATGAATTGCTATAAGCCGCTCCTGCTGCTGTATGATGAATTTCTATGAGCTTCTCCTGCTGATGCTATATGATGAATTGATATGAGCTACTCATGCTGCTACTATATGATGAATTCCTATGAGCTGCTCCTGCTGCTGCTATATGATGAATTGCTAGAGCTGCTCCTGCTGCTGCTATATGATGAATTGCTATGAGCTGCTGCTGGTATATGATGAATTGCACACTGCTACTACTACTGTATGATGAGTTGCTATGAGCTACTGCTGCTGCTATATGATGGTTTCAGGTGGTGCTGCTATATGATAATAACCAGCTACTTGGACCATCGAATTTCAATAAATAATTGTTCTTCATTTAAATGTGGGTCATGCATTCTTCGTTTAAATTAGGCAATGGGATCTCTATGGAAAACATTGACCAAAGTAGATTGTGCCAAGTAGATGGTATCTTTGTATTTGCATTTTGAGCAAATAGTGATGGTTTGTTTTCCTATCATATTAATTACTACACTGGGTTCAATGATGTTTGCAAGTCAAATTAATTTTCATATGGGAAGCAAAATGAAAAAAATATAATGCAATCTAGACTTTTCACTGATCATAGCAAAGATAAGCTGAAAACACAATGAAAACAACTAGTTGGCTTATTACATGGAGCTTATATTCACAGGTGCTTATTTTCTTAGGATAACTCATAATAACTGTCCCTAAGAAACTTGGCCAATAGAACTGACATACAAATAACATGTCACGATGATTGCAATGGAGGAGTGGCGTACCATAGCACACTGTATAGGCTCACCACTGCCTCTCCTTTTTTTGTGATGTTCCATGAAATCGCCACATACATCTTGTACTTTCTCATTGTGTAACCCTATCTGCAAGTTGAAACGGCTAATTTCTGACATCCTACATGATAATACATTGCATATCCCTTGCGCATATTTAAACCACCAATTAATGATTGTGTGCGTAGCATAAACTCGCCGTGACTCTGTGTGCCGGACTAGCAGGCACTCTAAGGGAGCCTAATGTAGTGCACTAGAATTCCTACATGCCACCTACGATTTTGTGTAATGTACTGCCTCTGTTCCTAAATAAATGTCTTTGTAGAGATTCCAGTATGGACCACGTACAGATGTATATAGATGCATTTTCGAGTGTAGATTCACTCATTTTGCTCCGTATGTAGCCTATAGTGGAATCTCTAGAAAGACTTATATTTAGGAACGGAGGTACGAGGTAGTATCATGTATGACATCTACATATCTAACTTAGCAGCCAATAGTAGAAATCATTGTCTGCACAAAGGGATTATTGGTCGAAAATCCTAGCAAAGCATGCTGGCAGGCACAGAACAATACAAGAGAGAGAGACGCACTTACAAGATCATAACAATGCCTCCGTCCAGGATCTTGGTTGGCCAAGCTGTTAGATCTAGAAGAAACATCGTCCTTGTAATTTTTGCCAGCTGGATAACAGGTAACAGTGACCTATTAGTATATTTGAAGTACATCGGGCAAGTGATGCTGGACAGGTTTAAAGGTGACAAGTACCTAGGCCGTGGCGGGTGCTTGGCATCTTGCCAGACGGTGGGAATCAGGTTAGAAACGTCAAGGGTGATGACGCTGTGCTGGCTGTCAGGGTCCTCTTAGGAGATCTAGAACTGTCGAGTAGGGTGTTTGTGGAGCGGCACCGGTAGGTTGGACTACGGTGTGGGCGAAGCGGATCTGTGGTCGTGGACGAGGGCATAGGTGAAGCTGCTCTGGGGGTTGGGTTAAGGATGGTGTCGACGATGCGGATCTGCGATGGTGGACGGGGCGTCAGAAGCTGCTCCGGTAGGTTGGATGAGGGTGCGAGGAAGCGGATCTGAGGCCGTGGACTTGTGAGTTGGCAAAGCGGCCCCGGTAGGGTCGAGAATGGTATAGGCGAAGCTACTCCGGTGGGGTTGGTGATGGTGTCAGCGAAGCGGCTCCGGTAGGGTTGAGGAAGGTGTCGACGAAGAGGATCAGAGGCCGTCGATGGGGGCGTCGGTGGGGCAGCTACGGGGTGTGTGGACGAAGCAGATCCGGCACCGTGGACAAGGCCGACACTGAATGGGCTGTGGTTACAGTGGTGGATGAGCAATCTACTTGTTTCTAGGGGAGGTGGGAGGGGTAGATGCAGCCGCAGAAGTAGATCCGGCGAGGTGGACGCCACTGGCAGTGAATGGGATCTGGTACGCCAGTGGATGAGCAGTTTAGGGTTTCGAGAGGGGAGGGGAGAAAGGCTGATGAAGTACGGACGGTGTGATGTAAGATGCTCTGGTGCTGTGGAGTTAGTCGTTTTTCGGGGAGGGGGAGAAGAATGGGGGTGCCGTGTAGTGGGGGGAACTGGAAGTTACCAGAGCAGCCCCTACTAATATGTAGATGAGGGCGATATTGTAACTATTGGTCTCCGTGCACCAAGGACAAAAGGGGAATTTTGCATGCTAAGGACTAAGGTGGCGGAAACTTTAGAAGGAGGCGGGAGATTTTGCCGCCCGCGGGATCGTTCGTATCTAGTTTCAAATAATTTTGGACTGTGCTAGCAGGAAGGTCATGCGAGACTCTGTACACGGGGCACGCGTCAGTAGTTAATAACTGGTGTGAAGTCCAACCCAGAAAAAAAAGACAATAACTCATGATGATGCGCCGATAACTTGGACGTTCACACGGGCGCGGCCAGTCATACGGTTGTAGTGGCGCGTTCACAATAAAAGGGATCAAATGCTCAGCCTATGTATTTCTCGTGTAAATAGATAATTTAGTGTGATTGGTTATTTACTTTAAACATAATGCATTGACATGTTAGTGTAGAGGCGCACAAAAACAAATGGATATTGTAGTCCTCTACTTAAAAGTGTTACCTCATATGATTACATAGCCTCCATTTCATAAATTGTGTACCCGTTGAATTCATATATGAATATTACATATATTACTTCATAATAGAACCTTAAATCATCCAAGATTAATGATTTTGATTGCAAGAGTAACAATGATTCATGTACATGATAGCTACATTGGTTGTTTGAAGAAACATCACTGTAACTTTGGCATGCACAACTGAGAAGTTTTATTTAAATATAAAAAATGTGATACGTGAGTGTCCAATCTTTATAGCATTGAATCGATATTGTACCTTTGGCCACGATACGAAGTAGATATTGATTTATGTTCAAGCGATGCACGTCCACGATCGCTAGATAGTGATACGTGAATGAATTGTGCAATCTCTCTCACACGCATACATATCTCATTTCCCTGTGGGCATCAGAATCACACACGCGCACTTCGTGTATTTCTCTCCCTCCGTCGAGGTTAGAATTCGTCTTTCTACCCCGTCCTACAAGTCTCTCACACAGAAACACACACGCTTTCTCTGCCGAACACGCCCACCCCTTTAATTCCGCCCACCCACAGCCACTAATGTCTCAAAGTATAATAATGTCTCTCACACATATGCCTAAGGTTAACTCGAGTTCCGGAACCATATGAATACATACAATGGGATTCCAACAGAGCACCTTTAGTTTTGAGATTTCGCTCTCTCTCTCACACACACACACATGCTTGCATTTGCATGCACACTGTTTTGTTTATCTTCGTGATGCTTTAAGTATGCCTCGCACAAATGCTATCTACCTATCCCTTAATATAGCTAGATATGTGTCACACAAACTCCTTCTCCCTACTAGCAAGATGCCCATGCGTTGCACGAAACATCAAGGTGCATTTGTATGAGTAGTTTATCTTGTGGGAGAAAAGGATGAACAAGGGAATGCCTTATTTTCAAATGCGGAGAGGGGTGTGGGTATGTTTTGCAAAATTGCCACAGTTTCCTTCCTATCCGTTGGATATAAACCGGATGGCCTATATTGCAGGATGGCAGGAACACGATCATCACCAACTTTGTTTTTATAAGAGTAGAGATATGGAAGTGTCACTGCCCCCCCCCCCCGACACAGAACCACACAACCACAAACACATACTTCCCAACACCGAAGGATTAGGGTGACACCTCGATCTTGATACTAATCTATCGACTGGATTCTCTTTCAAACACACACGCACGCACACACACTACCTGACACCGAAGGAGTAGGGTGGCACCTCGATGTTGATAGTAATCTATCTACTCCTCTTTCAAACACACACACACACTCACTAGTTGTGCCTCTGTGCCTACCCCGCACACTCTCGACACGTCTTTCTCTCCCTCCCCCACCCCCTCCCCCACCCCAACAATGATAGCAGAAGGGTGACAACTCGATCTAATCATAATCTGTCAATTGGTTTCTCTCTCGAAAATTGTGTCTCTATGCCTCGCTCAGTAGCCCCCTCAATATGTAGACTTCTCGCGCGCGCACAGCTATAGTGACGATGACGCTGAACCCAGTGTGCCTCATTTTTACCGGCCTCATGTGATAGTTTTCACCCTATTTTCTGTTAATTAACAAGGCAAGCTTTTCTTTGTTACTACTAGTGAATCTAAAATCATTCGGGGCAGACATAAAATATATCACTTCAACCCAATTATCGCAGTAACTATTTTAAAAGAAACTAGCTAGATGCCCGTGCGTTGCATGGAACATCAAGATGCATTTGTATGAGTAATTTATCTTGTGAGAGAAAAGGATGAACAAGGGAAGGTCGTATTTGCGAACATGAAGAGGGGTGTGGGTATATTTTTTGCAAAATTGCCATAGTTTCCTTCCTATGCGTTAGACATAAATCCGAAGGCCTATATTGCAGGATGGCACGCACACCATCATCACCAACTCTGTTTTCTACTCCCTCCATTCCGAAATATTTGTCTTTTTAGAGATTTCAAAAAGTGACTACATATGGAGCAAAATGAATGAATCTACACTCTAAAATATGTCTACATACACATGCATATGTGGTAGTCCATTTGAAATTTTAAAAAGACAAATACTCCCTCCGTTCCTAAATATAAGACCTTTTAGAGATTATACTATAAACTACATACAGATGTATATAGACATACTTTAGAGTGTAGATTCACTCATTTGGCTCCGTATATAGTCTATAATGGAATCCCTAAATAGTCTTATATTTGGGAACGGATGGATTATAAGAGTAGACATGGAGATATATCTGCAGCATGGTCTACAACAAAAATGTGTTGGTCTGGTTAGCGCGGATGCTCGCAATGCGATGACATGAGTTTGAATTCTGTCTTTAACTTTAGATTTTTATATTATATATTACTTATTTAATATATACTTCTTTCGCTATTGTACTGACAGTGGAACCCACAGAGTACTTGGAATACAATATTATGGATGGACTTGTTTCTTTTTAACTTTCCGTACGAAGCTGTAGCCACCCTGCAAGTCACGTGTACACTATACATGCAATTAACTTTTTATAGAGGGACAATCATACACGCAATTAACTCAAATGGATTGGATGTCACTCTATTATTTCCAGCATAAGAGCATCTCCAACGGTAGTCGGCAAATTTCCTCCCGCTTCCCTCTGCGGAGAACAACATCAAACTCCAGTGGTATACATTTTCACGACTATAACCAACCAGGTGACATTCATGCAAACACGGACTGATTTCATATAAGCATGAAGGATTTCGTATAAAAAAGCTGGATCTTCATATAAACATGATGGATTTCATTACATTTATGTGAACTAAGCGATGCCAATCCGGCTCCCTTGGTATAATTAATACTCCCTCCTTCCGGAAATACTTGTCCTAGAAATGGATGTATCTAGACTTATTTTAGTTATAGATACATACAATTTATCCATTCCTAGAACAAATATTTCCCGCCAGCTGGAGAGGGAGTACATAATCTAAATGGCCGCCCGCGGATCCCTTTGTCTTCCTCATGTCCGGCAGACACTTGCGGGGTCGACGAAGGACCTCGGAAGAGACGAAGCAGCAAAGAAACCACCTGAATGCGTAGTCGTCGCCTCGACGGTGGCCTTCATGGGACCCAAGTGGCGGCGGCCCCCGTGTTCTACTTCTCCTTGATGATGGCGGCGGACACAGAGAAGCTAGCCACCGACTCGTCGCTCTCCACACACCTGGCTTATGTCCCTGCCTGCATGGCGCCGCTGCAGGCACGGGAGGCGTGCCCATAGACACTCGTGGCATTGTACGACACGGCAGCGACGATGCCCATACCGGTGTGCTCGTCGCCGTGCCGGTGTGGAGCAACTCGCCACTCCTCATTGAGCTGAACTGGAGCGGTGAGTTGTTGAACCACGCGCCTTCTTGGGGCGGCAATTGGCTCCTTCGGGCCAAGCGAGGTTGGTGAAGCACCAAGCGGCCTCGCCCATATCAGGAGGGCTCGGCCGGCCACCCAGCCGGGTAATATGCCGGAGAATGTCTCCTCGGAAGCAATCGGAAGAGTGGAGAAAATGGTGAAGGAGGAGATGGTGGAGCGGTGGAGTGGTGTGATTCTTGCCCGCTGTCTGTCTGGCCTCATGTAAATAGAGGGCGGACGGTAGGAGCTTGGCCGGCGTCTGGCCTCGTTTAAACTGAGGGCGGACGGGAGGAGCTCGGCCGGTGTTGGGTTTAATTCCGGCCTGCTCATGAAAGGAAGTGTGGCCCGAGTTGGTTTCTCGGTTTGCATGCGGGTTTAATGGAGGCGAGGAGGCATGTTCAGCCGGGCGTGCAGCGGGCGGCGCAGTACTATTCGATTTGACAGCGGGCAGCGAAGTTCCCGATACGACTTTAGTGCAGAAGGGGGAGGGAGTAGCGGTTCCCGAAATGTTGAATGGCCAATGCATCCTCCTTCAATTAATGCATGCAGGAAGTAATGGGAGGAGGACCGGGAAAAGAGGCTGCACGATGTGAATGCAACGCAGTTTGCCCTCATATAAAGGCGCCCATCCAATCCAATGCATCTACCACATCGTACGCACCTAAGCATTTTCCTAAGAACCTACACTAAGCGCAAAAGAGCTCACTACAGACCCATGGAGGCGATGCTCGCGAGCGGCCAGTGGTTGTGCCAGATGGTCCATGACGCTGGCCTGCGGCATGGCGCTGAGGATCGTCTCCAGACAGTGTTCATGACCGGCTGGTGGATGGCCACCGTCGACGCCAACTACGACTCTCAGTTGGACCAGATGATCGTTGCCACCACCAATAAGTTCACCGTCCTCCAGAAGCTCGCGGACGACATCGTCGTACTCCTCCAGCCCGCGCGCCCGGGCTCCTCATTGCCTACCACCCTAATTGGCCTCCATAGCCGAAACCTCTTTCAAGCACGGGTGGCCCTGCGACTGCCCACCGATGCCATGATGAATGTCCACCTGGATATCGCGCTCGCCGCGAGGCGCCTCGCCCTGCAAGAATTTGTGGACCTACACATCCACATGTACGAGCAAATCATGTACATAGGTATCTACAAGGCCAATGAGGACGCTACGACGTTGTCCTTCCTCAACCAGCTGGAAGCCTTGGATGGCTTTGCTGAGAAGCACCTCGACCTCGCCACAAAAGCCGCCGGTGGGTGGCACGGCGCACTAAGTTGAGGAGGAGGAGGTCGTACGTTGATGGATGCATCTTTCTTCTAGCCTTCTGTAACCACCATTGCGATTGCATCATCATCGTGGCCTTAATTCTTATTGTGTTGTTGTATTCTCGTTCCAGTCAATACCGACATGTGTGATCCCTTTGCTTAATTAGATGCATCACTGTAACTAGTACTCCATCCGTGAATTTATCAGTTGTTCTTACCTCTTCCATCAATTTCATGCAACGTGCGGGCATCTTGCTAGAAACATTAGAACATGTCGGACCGTGTGTGACCAAACAGACGATGCGCCAACCTAGCTACTACGTACCCTTCTTATCTGCTGGAAATAGCCCCGCCCTAGCGTTTCCAATCGTTATTTCTATCTATCGATCGTGCCAAGGAGCAGAACCAAAATGTTACAATTTATACATGTTTCACTACTCCTACTCCTATAAAGACTCAGTTGGTGATGGTGGTGTGTCTGCCATGCATCGTTTCTGACCATTAGATCTGCATCTAATGGCTTTGAGGTAAGTTGCGGCATTTTTGCAACAATAGCCCACTTCTCTGCTCGAATTTGCAGAAAACCCCTTATTATCTTGAAAGCAACCACATCCCTCCCTCACCTCATCAAAACAGCCTGAGAAATATATTTTGAGTGAAAAGTACTCCCTCCATTCCTAATTATTTGTCCTTCTAGAGATTTCAATAAGTGACTACATACGGAGCAAACTGAGTGAATCTACACTTCAAAATATGTCTATATAATCCATATGTGATAGTCCATTTGAAATCTCTGAAAAGAAAAATATTTAGGAACTGAGGGAATAATATATTAGGAGTATATCAAAACAAGAGTGATTTCTTTCAAGTTTGTGAACAAGTACTACTATTCTACTACTTTGGATCTGTCGCAACGCACGGGCACATTGCTAGTAAAAGGAAAAGGCCTGCCAAGTTCACATCGCACTCCCCCCACACACGCCCGGGAATCGGGAGTACTCCCCGTCCCATCCGGCACGACACATAGCTTAGGGAAGGCGTGTTGTCTAGCATTTTCACTTTCATATGGGTCCATCGTTGAGCAAACCAACTATTGGCAAACCGCACCCCGCCCGCCGCCGGGTTGGAAAACAGAAATGTGGGGAAGATCTAGCTGTAGCACGGAAGCCAAGACATTTGGTGTCAGACGGGGCTCGTTGATAGAGTAGGAGCATTTTGTACTACTCTACTCCTACTAGTACCAAGTTTGTACTATACAACTAGTACTACCATTATACAACTAGTAGGTACGTGCACAACACAACATCGTAGGAACAAAAAACGGGAAGATCTTGTTTTGGGTGATTTATCTTTTTTTAGTCAACATAGTATGAATAATATGATGTGGGGGCACCCATGAAGCTTATGTGGCTTGGTTGCATGGCTATGAAAGGTTAGCAAAAAATAAATAGATAATGTATTTAGAGTGCAGTCCACTAAATAGATATACTTTGGAACCATTGCAATGGGCCGGCACATCTATATCTATACCCCCTATATAGTGTGTGAATAACTTTGAAAGTTGGTCATTGGATGAAGCCAATCTGATGGTACAAAGATGGCAAATCCGAGCACTACTGGCCGTTGGATATCATCTACATTCCACCAAATTCTGCCACATGTAGAGTCTAGAAGACTCCATGGTTGAACTTCATTAATGACTAACTTTGCCACAACTAAGCTTAGGCAAAGTGTGTCTACCACAAAAAATGTGGCTAACAAAATGGCCACCACAAGTGTGGCAAGATTTGGCAAGAAGTTGAGTCTATGACATGTGGACCATGTAGCTAGAAAAGTGTGGCAAGCCAAAACTGTAGCAATGAACCAAATACATGATTTGGTAGGGTGTATGAAGGGTGCATGATCCAAGAGTTCCCTTCTCGACCCACTTTTGGGTGTTTGGTAGAGTGTATGGAGGGTGCATGAGTCCACACTAGCTTAGCACAAATACACTAGAAGCATGCATGAAGAGAGCATACATGAAGAGGGGTGTTGAGTTGAGCATGCATGAAGAGAGAACAACTATGCTGAGACGAGAAAGCAACCAAACACACTTGTGGCACGCCTAAGCTTAGGCGTGTCAACCTTAGGCTGCAAACCAAACATCTATACCCCTATATAGTGTGTGAATAACTTTGAAAGGTGGTCATTGGATGAAGCCAATCCAACGGTACAAAGATGGAAAATCCGAGAACTACTGGCCGTTGGATATCATCTATATTCCACTAGATTTTGCTACATGTAGAATCTAGAAGACTCCACATGTAGAAGCATAATGCACAGACCTTATTAGTAGTTGGGAGTAGTAGTAAGAAACAAATTCCGGGTTTGGCACGAGCTCGTACTGTGGCAGCACTAAAAGGCCTGCCGCAGGAGTTATATTTCCCTCGCGGGCCCACGGGACCGAACTTCAGTGGCTTAGTGCCCGGTCTATGAGTCAATGACATGCGGACCTTAAATGCGGCTGGCCCACATGTCATTCTCATGGTGGTCGTGTGGTTCGCGACTCACTCGTTCGAGATGAACCGGCCGATGGTGGCGTGGCCATGGAGAGGGTGCCACAGCTAGGTGTCGGGGCGTTACGAGGCATAGATGGCCACACCAGCGGGTACTACCTGTAGTACAGAAGTAATCCAGCTGAGGATTGATGCCCGGGACGAAATGTGTCACAACCGCTGGATGAAAAATCAATGGTGCGGGAGTACAGATCGGAGCACAGCTACGGAGCAGGCAAACCCCGTCCAATCTGGTGTGGCTATGGTAGAAAGTTGATGGTCGCCGTAGTTCAGCTGGCCCGCATGTCATGCACACAAAGGTAGAGGAGCGGTGGGGTCGAGAGGGATGAGGCGCACGTCGGGGGGGGGGGCGAGGATCCCCTGACATGAACAATCCTCCCATCTTTCACTGACATGTGGGACCCCCAACTATGGGTCCCACCTGTCAGCGAAGGAAAGGCAGGGTAAGGCAGTGATAGCCACGTCAGAGGATCCATGTCCACGTTGGGGGACGTCGTGCTTACAGGTAGGGTTGGAGCTACATTGTGGGAATCGCGTGGGTGTGGTAGTGGTAGAAACAAGAAACGTGATGGTCACCATGGTTCAACTTCCATAGACAACCTGTCGTGTCTGCTGACACATGTATATCAAAACTAGAGTGTTTATATTTCAAGCACGTGAACAAGTAATATTCTACTACTTTGGATCCATTGCAATGCACGGGCCAACACATTGGTAGTAGTAGTGTCTATCTCTATCTCTAGAGGCCTTCCCTCGTTCATCCTTTTCTCCCATAAGATAAACTACTCATACAAATGCATCTTGATGTTTCGTGGAACACACGAGGATGTTTCCTTGGGGGTCTCCCCAGCGTGGCATGGCCGTAGTTGCACGTTGACGCCCCTTGAGATGCCGACATTGAGGGGCACTCGGATTTCCTCCGATGAGCCGGTAAGATGAGTTTGATCACGTAGTAAATGCATTCTAAACACTACTTCTGTGTCCATTTCCTAATTCTCCCGCTGCCCACTGTTTCACAGGTTAGGCTCGGTGCGAGTGGAGATTGGCTTGCATATGTATGGGAGGGTACCAACATCAGTTTGCACAACATTTACAGCGGTGACACTGTTCCCATAGAACCTTTGTCCAAATTGGGATCAGCCATGCAATGGGCCACCGCATGAATTGCTACGATGGAACCACAGTGAGATTGAATAAGATAGCACAAACCTTGCACATGGCGGTCAAAGGTGGACCATGCTGTCTGCGGCCGATTTGTTGCCGTATGAGTACGAAGACGTTGTGCTCTTTCTAACCGCATCTTCGCGGTGACAAACTAGGGGACTTGTTTCATATGGGACACATCCTACGATATAGTCCCTCTCTCCTAGTTTATTTGTTTTGAATCTTTTTGTTTTATAAGTTTCGAATTCAAATTTAGAGCTCCTCATCACATGTTCAGATTACAATGTCCATTAAATTGTTGCGTGCATGTATAGTAAAGAAATAAATCTTGAGTTTGGCATGAGTTCGTGCAGCGGTAGCACCAGCCTAGCACATGAGTTACATTTCCCTCTCAGGGCCCTCGGGACTGAGCTTCAGCGCCTTACTACACCTGCCTTTCAGTCAATAACATGTGGACCCAATAGGTGGCTGGTCCACATGTAATGCTCCCGAAGGCAGAGGGGCAGTGGGGCCAAGAGGGGTGATCCGCTGGTCGGGGGACATGTGGTGTCATGGGTTCGTGCGGCATCGTGGGAATCGCGTGTGCCTATGCTAGAAACTTGATGCTCGCCCCATTTAAGGTGGCCCACATGTCATCCACACAAAGGTAGAGGGGTGGTGCGGCCGAGAGGGGTGAGGCGCACGTCGGGGGACGTGGTGCCGTGGGTTGGAGCGGCGTCGTGGGAATCGCGAGTGGCAGTGGATGAAACGTGAGGGTCGCCGTAGTTGAACTTCCATGGACAAGCTGTCATGTCTACGGACACATGCATTGGATACCAATCACTAGAAGGAGTAGTAGAGAAAGCTAGGAGGATAAATAGTTCCTTATAGTCAAGCGGCTCCACGCTACTACTTGTTCCAAAGACATGCACACCATCAAAATAGTCCATCTATATCAATATACACCGAGAGGGAATGATTTTTTTGTACAAGAGAGGAAATAGGTCATCCATCCATAATGCCCTGATGCTGGTGCAACCTTATCTTCTTCTTCTTCTTGTTGTTCTCATTTTGGGAGACGGCTGCGCAACAAGCTCTTTGGACCTTGCAGCTATATCAAAACTCAGAAGGGAATCGAGGGCAGCATATTGTATCCGCTCGTACGTCAAGCAATAATTCTCCCATCCGGATGACCTTAATGCCACCGTCTCGTCACCCTTCTGAAGATTCGTACTGAGCACAAAATTTTCTACATCGAATAGGGATGGTGTCTGTTTATCACGAGCTTCTACTAGAATTTTGATTCTGGTTTGTAGGTCAGCGATGCTTTGCAAATCAAGGTTGTACGGTTCCAGCTTCTATTTGTCCCCTTTGATGGCTGCCCCACAGAAGTATATGTCCTCCCGAGACAAGAAATCGTGAAGCTCACCTGGTATGTAGGGCGCGTGTATGATGTGGTACACCAAAACATCATCTTCGAGGCACAGCTGAAGGACGGCGGTGTATTGGATCTTCCTAGTGGCACGCTCGTTTACTCTGCGCCGGTGACCCTCGTCTCTACCTTTTCGAGAGAGTTGGATACATTGTTGATCCACTTCTGAACAACCCTTGGGTGGACGGTGACGGTGGCAGCTATGCTCAACGAGCCTTCGACGAGGACATGTTGGACGCTAAAAACCTGCATCTCGATCTCTTTCGCCATTTGGAACCTCTAGAATGGAGGGCTATGGTTTGGAGAATTAAGATTAGATGGCTAGTCTAACTAAAGTAGTAGATGATTATTTAAAGAGGTTAAAACAATGTGAACGCAGTGGGGTTTGGATGCAAATGAAGAAGAAGGGGAGGCGAAGAAGCCGAGGAAAATCGATTCCTGATGGAGAAGTAAATGGGAGAAGTGGCGTGCAGGTAGTTGATTAGACGGCTAGGTAGACTAAACGAAAAGGCTATGCGGGTAGACTGAGGAGTCGTACCTATTCGTGTACGTGCCCATCCTTCCTAATAGGTGGTACCTATGCAAACAGATAAAAAATGTGTTGTAGCTGGTTTAGATGGATATTGGCGCATGCGTGGGAGACACAACATTCTCTGGTTAAGGAATACACGGTTATCCTCATTAAAAAAGAAAAGGCCCATCTTCGCGCTTCCGCATGCATGAGAATTTGGTTCTGCTTGCAATATGGATGATACCTGGAGGATGAAGTGAACAGGCATGCTAGCACGGGAGACCTATTTCCGCTATACAGTACTGGAGTACTCATGTTCCTACTAGTATAGTAGTAGTAGTACAACTGTGGTACACTTGATGGTCAAAATACTATTCATCTAGTCCTCACGGTGAAGTAACAACACCCTGCGCGTGACACTAGTCCAGGGGCGTGTTCGGGTTACCAAAGTCAGCCTCACCCTGTGCACTGTGAAGTCTGTCACCGCCGCTGTACAACACATTAGCATGCCTCGCCTTCTCTTCCTCTCCCCTCACATAGCACCACTCCCTCTCCATCTCCATCTCCTTCTCCATCTCACTGTGCCCCCGTGTATCGTCGCCTCGCTCGCACCGACATCCTTCTCACCCGTAAATCAAGCCCCCCAAAACCCCCACCTTCCAAACTCCACCATGGCCGAACGAGAACCGCGCAGCATCCATATGAACCGCGATTGGAGCAGTCTGCCAATTGACATCCTCGACCTCTATTGTTCGTGTATGGATATGTTGAGCTCCCTGCGGCTGGCTGCATACTCGAGGGACATGCACACGGCCATCATCGAAGCGAGGCCTAAGCTTTTGTACCCCTGAATAATCAAAGGTTAGGAATATATGGATATTCTCATTATTTTACAGTAATCTATATACTACTACTAAATATGAGTGTGTATCAATGGCCATGTTAGTTTCCTCATTTTCATGATGTAGAAACATGCACCACACTATTGTTTTCATCTAACCATACATTAGGGAAGTAAATGTGCATATGGATAACTCTATATTTGGAAGTAGTGAAATCATGTAATACTTACCATCTGTACATACCTACATTCGCCCTTCAGCAATCAATGGCTAGAATAATATCCTTACAAAAAATTTGCCCACAGAACACGAGTATATAACAATGCATGGTCTGTTAGTTACCTTCAAGAATTTGTTTGTGAGGACAGAACATGATTACATAACATGCATGACATGGTAGTTTCCTGTGAAGAATCGATTGCGAGATAACATGAGTATAACCATGCATGGCACTTGTATATTTTCGAACCCAGTATACATTTCCCTGTATTTTCCTCCCAGTTCCAACAGGGACATATCAATGTTGTTTCTTGCATTATCCTACTCATACTCTGAACAATCCTGGTCTTACATTAACAATGCATGTCCTTTTTGATATGATGCATTGTCCCTACAGTTACTGCCCTTTGTAATCACACCACCTTTGCCAGAAACAGGGAAGCACAACTGGTTCCTCGCTCGATCAGACGATGGCAAAAGACTGTTGATCATTCGGACACATGAGTTGGAAAAGTTATATTGCTAAAACCCCATTGTATACAAGCACCGTGAAATACGTGAGTATCCAGGTAGTGGGTGTTACATCTATGAGCAGGATACCAGCTTGTTGGGGCCTTCAGGATTTTTTAGTTAGAGGCGGGTAAACAGCCTTGGTTCACACTCTCTATTTCTCGGACTCAATTATCCGATTAACCAGGAGATCCCCATTGGCAAGGACCTTGATGCCAGAGAGGCTCTGTTTGCTATGGAAAACTATATCTACATGGCGATCCCTAGAAGTTCGGGAGCAAACTCCCCTGATTGTCAATGATACAGCCTGCAGCCAAAATAAGGTGAGAATGACAAAGGCATCCGGATTAACTTTGATCCTTGGATGTCTCAATTACGACAGGTAGTGATGTGGTTCAAGCCTTTAGGTTGATAGGTAATTGGGCTGTTGCGTCGAAAGGATGGAGTACTGGTTTCTCCGGATCATTGGTCGCTGAGGCGGGGCTGCAAATTATGATGGTCTTGGATCATCTCTTCGAATGACTTTGTTGTCTTTGCTGCTTGTCCTGGATGGGTAGTTCTTTCTTTTGTTATGCATATTCCTTGTCATTTGGTCATCCTCATCTTTGTCACTCTTACTATGTAATAGTTGCCTCTGTTTAGAATGGCATTCTCGTCTGGATCTCGAGAGTCTGAGCGCTGCAGATGGGTGCGTTTCAGTGGTGTAGCAAGACTTCTAATTAACTATCATGTCTTGCTGTTTATGTCAGTAGTAGTCACTAGTCATTGTTTGAATGTTGTATATATCGTTGTTTCAAACTGTTTATTGTCTCGAACTACTGGTGGGCTAAATGAGGGCATCACCATTCTCCAGTTTTCAGAGTGTATCTCCTTTTTTCAACTTATATAATTTGATCTTATTGTCTTTTCGATGATGTACACTTGTTTGGGCCAGTGAGGTATCGTTGAATATGGGTCGAGTAGTAACGTAATGCCAAACAGGTCAATTATGACTCTCAGGCCGGGCTCTCAAAATATCCTCAAAAAGAAGGTTGGGCTCTCCAAAAAAGAAAGAATAAGGACTCTTAGGCCGACATGTGGGCGCCACCAGTGTTTTCATGCGCTTGCACGCCGAAAGCATATTGGCGCGTGTTCGAAATTCATGCTACCTTTTCATCCCCAATCTCCCGTCCCTCCCCCACCTCTGGAATCTCGATTCCTACTCCAATTACCACAAATCCCCCTCCTGTACTCCCTGTACTCAAGCGCACTATCATGTCGCCGTTCAATGCGGATCTCCGAGCCGGAGATCTTGGGGTCCGTCCTGCCTTCGATCGCTGCGTGCTATCGCTCAACAGTGGCATGGTGGCGCTTGACGACCAGTTTGCCAGCAAAGTGCTGATGGAAACCAACAATTGCGACCAGCCTCCCGTCTCGCCTGATGACCTTGTCAAAGCTCTTGGCATTGCACACGGCATCCAAATAAGTGACTTGCTCGTCGAAGTCTGTTCACCATCGGCTTATTTCTTTGTCAGGTACCGAACAACTTTGGACTGCAGTCGTGTGTTCGAATCTTCCTAGCGTTTGTTCTGTGATGGCGCGCTGGTGAGCTTTGATCGGTGGCACCTAGGATGGGGCTCAGTGCCCTCTGAGCTTGAGTTTTTAACAAATCTTACCTTCCACGGCATGCCTCGACGTGCTTGGAACAGCGAGTCCATGAATGAGCTTATCAACGACCATGGAGGTGAGCTCGTAAGTGTGTTTTTTCCTCTAGATAGCTGGGCTCTAACGGTTCTGGCATGGATGAAGAAGTCGTCCACCATACCGAAGGTGATTGGTGTTGAGATACCAGTGCGGGAACCGGGGTTGTACTATTCGTCGCCACCAAGGCCGCCGCAGACCACGTTAGGGATGTACCTGTATCGAGTGTTTGTGCATGTCGAAGAAGTGGTTATTCCATCAATTGAAGTCCTGCCGCCGCCACTGGTGCCAGGGTCCATCGACGATGTCCATTACAGGAGTCAACGTGAGACTTTCCCCGTGTTGCTCGGAACGATGGATGGCACAAGGCCTACTCCATCGCGCGGCGGAGGCCACTGCTTCTTCGGGAGAAGAGGCAGGGCTGGCTGGCTAAATGTGCTCTAATTTGAGGTAACAACTGAATCTTGTCAGATACTAGTTAAATCCGTGCTATGGGTGTGAAGCACTGATGTGCTAGTACATTTGATTGTGACATGTTCTAATTTTATACCTGAACTTTTTTTAGAAAGGGTTGTAAGTCAACTTAATGTGCTAGCAGAACTTATTGTGTTGTCTGTCTGTTTTCTTTGCACAGCATTCAAGATATTCCCCCATCATTGATAAAGACGATGAACCATTATTATGAGTTCATTGGTTTCAACATGGCCCTACTGGTAGCGATCCACTGCTTCCATCCTGACTATGCCGTCTACGTGAAATTTGTGTATGCAAGTTCAATGTGCTATGATGTTCTATATGATTGTGTCAACTATATAAATTTTTACTGAGCATCAACAATGCATATGGCTGAAAGATGTATTTATGAGCATCGACCGATGGGTCTCACACACACACACATGCACAAGTGGGACCCATTGAATTATTTCTTTGCTCATGACAGCATTTAATTAGGTTCCACTGTAATCTAACTTTGTTCTTAAGTTATTAATTGAGCTCAGTGACTTCAAGAAGTTGTACAGAAGCCTTGTTTCGGCCTTTCCGGCGTCGCTGAATGTGGGCTTGGTAGCCATGTTAGGTTGTACTGTACTACAGGGCAGTTGTACAAAATATCCGAGTCAACTTGTTATTCTCCCCCCTGCTGGGCTTCAAACTTCCCTAGGAGGTATGCATTAGGCTTAACAAGAAAATGGACTTTAAGAAATAATAAATGGGATGTAATTATAATAACTGGGCAGTAACTATAAAAGAATGCACCAAACGCGTAATTAGTTTAAAAAATATATTATTTTTGGAATTTGAAATTTTTAATTTCATTACTTGTTGCGCGCGCAATATTTTGTTGGATTTTAACATAATACAACTTTATTTTGAAATTATATTTAATGTGACTACAAATTTCGGATAAAAATATTTCGGATCCCATAAAAATGTGGGAAATGTTTTTGAATTCTGTTTTGAGCGGTTGGTCAAAATTATTAATCTTTTTTTTGAGGAATGGTTGAAATTATTAATCGTTGTCCTAGCTAGAAAATGGGTTGTATTTTTAACAAACTGTAAATGGGCTATAGTAAATTCCATTAGAATTAAAAAATGGGCTGTACATTCTTAGAAATCGCAAATGGGCTATATGTTCTCTACCACAGACTTGTGGGCCTTCTAAGTTGACATGTCCCCTAAGAAAACTAAGTTCACGCGTATGCAAGGCTTTGTCAACAACACACGGTTCTGGCAGCTGTGGCCGTTGGATGTCCATCCAACGGATGTCGTGCTTCTTCTTCAATCTTGGATATTCTTGCTTTAGCCACCCAAAAAATGATTCCTCCCCCTGACATCTGGGGCGCACCGTTTCGGAGGCTGACCTGTGGGCCTACTAAGTAGACGCGTACCAAGGGCTTTGTCAACTTAGTCAATATAAACGATTCTAGCTGCAGTGACCGTACGGTGTCCATCCAACGGCCATAGTGCTTCTTCAACCTCTGGTCTTCTTGCTCCAGCCGCCCAAAGCAGCGCCGGTCATGCCGCGTGCTCCTGCCTCTTGTGGCCGACTGTGATGCCGCAGAAGCCTCACCGCCCCCTACTACTCCCACCGCTGGCCAGGACATCCCTCTACTCACCCACACCCCCTGTTATGCTGCGGCGACGGCAGCCTCACACCGCAGCGAACCAGTAAACCCTCATACTCCTCTACGCATGGGCATCCACTGTCGCATCTCCCCCGGCTCCGCGTCGTCCCCTTCCTAGGCCTCGCCATCGTCCACCGCCCTGGTGCTCTCGGCATGGCATGTCAACATGGTCAAGGAACGGCTTCCATCAGACGTGGACTATACATGGAGAGGCTGACAGCTGGGTCCACGGCCGTAGCAAGGAAGTGCCTCCTTATTATGCGGAAAATAATGATTCCTCCACCTGACAGCAGGGACCCACCAGACGGGCAACCGTATTTCACGAAAAAACGTTTCCCCCTGACTACTGGGACCTACCAGGTACATCTTTGCATGCAAGGAAATGCATTTGGGCAAAAAAAATGATTCGCCCCTGACTACTGGGACTCACCAGCTACATCTTCGCACGCAAGGAAGTGCCTGACAGTCGGGACCCACCTGGTCAAAGCGTATGTAGCGTTGTCATTCTGGTCGCGAACGTGTACGTACATACTGGTCGAAGTAGAGGCATGCACATGTCATAGTAGAGGTGCACGCATAGCATTTACACGTACGTACAGCAGCCAGTGTGCAAGAAAGAAAATACAGCCACATATGTACATACGGGCAGGGTCTCGAACGCCCACTCGCGCATACGTATGGTCAGGGCTCGTGTACATGGCTGGGTCAGAACAGAGAAACATCATCGTCGTCGCCCGCAAAAAAAACAACATCATCGTCATCGTGTTCATGGGGAGGCAACAGAATGCGTCGTGTTCATCGAGAGGCAATCGAACGCGTGGGAGCCAACCGGCTTGGACGAAACAGCCGATGGAAACGAGGCCTGGCGTACCGCAGAACGAAGGAAACGGCCTTGTGTTCGACCAGCCACGTTCGAAACGGGATCCTGTTCATCGGGAGGGGTCCGTCATACCGCAAAACGAAGGAAACAGACCTCCTACGATCGAAATAGGGTCCTGTTGATCGGGAGGGGTATGGCGTACCGCAAAACAGAGGAAACAGACTTGTGTTGGAGCGCTACGATCGAAACGGGGGTCCTGTTCATCGGGAGGGGTGTGGCATACTACAAAACGGGACTCCATGGGATACTGTTCATCTCCACCGTCGACCCCCTCCAGCCTCCACGGGCTACTGTTGATCCACCGTCGACCTCCTCCAGCCTCCACCTGCGACTGTTCATCCATGGGCTCCTGTTCATCCAGCCTCCACCACGTGCTACTCCACCGGCTACTGTTCAACCAACCCTCTCCATGGGCTCCTATTCAACCACCCCTCCACGGGCTACTGTTCATCCAGCCCTCATCGTCTACTGTTCATCCTGCCCTCCATGGGGTGGTCCTATTCATCCTTCCCTCCACGGGGTCCTGTTCATCCAGCCCCAACCGGCTCGATTGATCGGGGTCCTGTTCATCCAGAGGCAACACCACGGGGTCCTGTTCATCCACCCCCACCGGGAACTGTTCATCCAAACCCCCCAGCAACACTCACTATTCATCCAGAGGCAGCATCGATCAGCTTCAGTTAGCAGCAGTAGCGAAGGAATCGCTCGATCGGGTTCAGTTAACAGCCATCGATCAATCGCTCGGGTTCAGTAACGCATAGCCTGCAGTGCAATTGCTCGGGTTCAGTAGGCGAATGCCTCGCTCGGGTTCAGTTAGAGCCCAACGTCCCGCAACCACGTGCATGCATATACGAGAGAAACGCGCAAACCTCCATGCATCGCTTGGCCCCGACCACCCACCGTAACCGGGAACACCCCGATATTTTCCTCGCCCTCGCTTCTACCACGGTTTTTTCCATCATGGACGGCCCAAAGAATGTGATGCGGCTGCGTCTCCGGCCCGCCCAGGATGAAAAGCCCATTTTCTGTCATGATTTTTTGTCATAGAAGTAGGAGCCCACCACATCTATGATGACACCGTGTTTTGTCACAATTATCATCATAGAAGTGTCATAAGTATGACAGGAAAAATATTCATTCGGCCCAAAATGTCACGGATGTGTGTTTTTTGTAGTGTATAAACCATGAGGATTGAGTCGTGACTTAGCTTTTTGACATGTAGTGCAGCGAGCAACAAAGCGCTCAACATCCCGTCTCATCTTTGGCCAAAAGAAATGCGTAGCAAGTACATCCTCCGTCTTCTTGATGCGAAAATGCCCCATTAATCCTCCTCCATGCGCCTCCTGCAACAATAAAAGACGAACTGTCACAGCCATAGCTTTGGCCTTTGCTTGTCTTTGCATATGCATCCATGCATCATCTTAAATTCAAGGAAATTGAATTGAGGGAATTCTCAAGCCTCAGAAAACTTTTAAAAATGATCAACATAAAAATATTTTCAAATGAGCCCAACAAAATGTTGCTGCTAATCTCTGAAAATATTGGCAAGAGCTAAAACTCAAACCAATATTTTTGGAATCACAGGAATAATTATTCTTGGGCCTTTGAATTAATTCACTAGCTATTTGAATTGGCTTTATATTTACTACAAAATAGATATAAGCCCAATAATTTTGAAAGTTTGCATGTGGCTCTGAACTAGTTTCCTAAGTGCACATAATAATTTTCAGAAGCATAAAAATCGGTTTGGTTTGAAAACTGAACTCAAAAAAAACTTCAAACAAAATAGAAAAACAAAACACAGAAACTGAGAGAGAGGGAACTCACCTGGCAACCCACCTGGCAGGCCCACTGGCGGCCCATCCCACCTCCTCCTCCCTGTCGTCTTCCACCTCCTGCCAGTAGGCAGGAGGGCATGTGCCTCGCATGCGCGCACGCGGCCCCAGCCACCTCCTGCTTGCCGCTTGCTTCTGGACGTCGCTAGGTGTGCCACGCGGACCCCCAGAGACTTCACGTTCGCTCCCCCCCCCTCTGTTCATCCCCTCTCTCGCCCTCTCCTTGCCATGGCCGCAACCGCCAAGCGCTCGCCGCCGAGAAAACCCGCAGCCACCGTGCTCCCCTCGCCACTCCGACCTGCCCAAGGGATCCTCCTCCATCGCCCGCACCTCTCCGTCAGCTCACACAACGCCGGACGCCCTGCATCACCCTCTGCCCGCCATCTTTGCCGCCTCTGCCCCGAGATCACCGGCGGCCGCACGACCTCATCAGCCCCTCCCCGAGCTCTCCAAGACCACCATCGACCCCGCTGTGAGCTCCTGCATCTAACCCCCCTAACCCCGCTTCCCTTTTCTCACCGTAGTCGTTGCCCCTTGCTGACCGTAGCACGCCGCCGCCCGAGCTCGCCGTCGATGCAGCTCCGATGACCATTTGGTCACCCCGGCGACTCCAACGAGCTCATGGCCGCACATAGAGCTTAGCTAGCGCGTTAGTTGGTTCATTTGCGAGCTGCAACACCGAACCCGTCTTTGTCGAACTCCGGCGGCCGCGCAAACGGACAGCGTCGTCGATTCAAGCCATCTCCAGCGATGCCACTTGTCTCATCGGATGCACGAGAACCCCAGGAACTCGTAGTCACAAACCACGTGTGGAATGGTGCCCTGTAGTGAGAGCATGGCGATCCTCTGCCGTCGGCTGTGTTCGTCGCCGGTCGTTCTTCGGCGATGATGACGTGGTGGGGTGGTTTAGTTACTAATGCCCACAAATTAACCTCCTAGAGCCACTGCCATGTGGGCCCCCGAGCCTGCTTAGATTAGTCTATTTTTCTGTTTAGATTAGAGCTAAACCTGCAGACCCCACTTGTCAGCTTTTACTTTGGCCTAGTTAACGTTGACCGGGCCCACCTGTCAGTGACCCTGGCCAGCACCGTGTCACTGACCAGTGGGACCCACTGGTCAGTTTTGACCAGAACAGCTCAGTTGACCTGCTGATGTCACACGGACGTCATGCTGATGCAGTTAATCCTTTTCTGGATTAAAAATAATTCTGGAAATTCCAGAAAATAGCTAAAACTTCTAAAAATCATAGAAATTCAACCGTAACTCCAAATGAAAAGATTTATATATGAAAAATGATACAGATGGATAGATTGGATTTTTCTGATCATTCATATATAAATCTTTTCATTTGGAGTTACGGTTGAATTTCTATGATTTTTAGAAGTTTTAGTTATTTTCTGGAATTTCCTGAATTACTTTTAATCCAGAAAAGGATTAACTGCGTCAGCATGACATCTGTGTGACATCAGCAGGTCAACTGAGCTGTTCTGGTCAAAACTGACCAGTGGGTCCCACTGGTAAGTGACACGGTGCTGGCCAGGGTCACTGACAGGTGGGCCCGGTCAATGTTAACTAGGCCAAAGTCAAAGCTGGCAAGTGGGGTCCGCAGGTGTGACACTAATCTAAACAGAAAATTAGACTAATCTAAGCAGGCTCGGGGGCCCACATGGCAGTGGCTCTAGAAGGTTAATTAGTGGGCATTAGTAACTAAACCACCCCACCACGTCATCATCGCCGGCGATCAACCGGCGACAAACACAGCCGACGGCAGAGGATCGCCATGCTCTTGCTATAGGGCACCATTCCACGCATGGTTTGTGGCTACGAGTTCCTGGGGTTCTCGCACATGCGATGAGACAAGTGGCATCGCCAGAGATGGCCTGAATCGACGGCGGTGTTCGTTTACGTGGCGGCCGGAGTTCGGCAAAGACGGGTTCGGCGTTGCAGCTCGCAAACAAACCAACTAACATTCTAGCTAAGCCTTACGTGCGGCCACGAGCTCGTTGGAGTCGCCGGGGTGACCAAATGGTCATCGGAGCTATGTCGACGGCGAGCTCAGGCAGCGGCGTGCTACGGTCGGCAAGGGGTGACGGCTACGGTGAGAAAAGGGCAGCGGGGTTAGGGGGTTAGATGCAGGAGCTCACGGCGGGGTCGATGGTGGTCTTGGAGAGCTCGGGGAGGGGCTGATGAGGTCGTGCGGCCGACAGCGATCTCGGGGCAGAGGCAGCGAAGATGGCGGGGCAGAGGGTGATGCAGGGCGTCCGGCGTCGTGTGCGCTGACGGAGAGGCGCGGGCGATGGAGGAGGAGCCCTTGGGCAGGTCAGAGAGTCGAGGGGAGCATGGTGGCTGCGGGTTTTCTCGGCGGCGAGCGCTTGGGGGTTGCGGCCATGGCAAGGAGAGGGCGAGAGAGGGGACGGACATAGGGGGGAGCGAACTTGAAGGCTCTGGGGGCCCGCATGGCGCACCTAGCGACGTCCAGAAGCAAGCGGCAAGCAGGAGGTGGCCGGGGCCGTGTGCGCGCGTGCGAGGCACACGCCCTCCTGCCTACTGGCAGGAGGTGGAAGACGACAGGGAGGAGGAGGTGGGCTGGGCCGCCAGTGGGCCTGCCACGTGGGTTGCCAGGTGAGTTCCCTCTCTCTCAGTTTCTGTGTTTTGTTTTTCTATTTTGTTTGAAGTTTTTTTTAGTTTGGTTTTCAAACCAAACCAATTTTTATGCTTCTGAAAATTATTATGTGGACTTAGGAAACTAGTTCAGAGCCACATGCAAACTTTCAAAATTATTGGGCTTATATCTATTTTATAGTAAATATAAACCCAATTCAAATAGCTAGTGAATTAATTCAAAGGCCCAAGAATAATTATTTCTGTGATTCCAAAAATATTGGTTTGAGTTTTAGCTCTTGCCAATATTTTCAGAGATTAGCACGAACATTTTGTTGGGCTCATTTGAAAATATTTTGATGTTGATCATTTTTAAAAGTTTTCTGAGGCTTGAGAATTCCCTCAATTCAATTTCCTTGAATTTAAGATGATGCATGGATGCATATGCAAAGACAAGCAAAGGCCAAAGCTAGGGCTGTGACAACTCACCCCCACTAAACAAGAATCTCGTCCCGAGATTCAGGACGTGAGGTAAGAAGACAGAGGGGACTCAGAACTGACACACTCTTCATGATCCATGTTGCACTTCATAAGAACGTTGATTCGATCATCATCTTTGATTATGACACCCTTTCCTTCGAGAACTTCATCCAACATGGCGACAAGAGAGCAAGACAACCTCACAAGAATGGATCATCGATCTTAATGAACACAAGATCAACTCACGGAATGAGACGTAGAAACATCCCTTGAGCTGAGACGCAAAACACACATCAGATATGATGGATGTGAAACATATGACAAAGGTTCAAATTGGTAGGCAACAATTCGACGCTTAAATAGATGGTGAGGGGGGTTTCAAAGTAGCGAGGAGTTAAGTTGCCCATGATACCATAACAGGACACCTCGGGGAAGGTGACTCGTAGAATTATTCCCTTAAGTGGCAAAAAGAATTACTTTTGATATAGAGATCATTGAAACTCTCTATACCAGCCTAAGGAAAATCACAATTGATCATTTGAATGAATTCGATAGAATGGCATACTCAGTTTGGAGAGGAAACTATAGTTATAGGACAACTCGGCAACGGAAGGCACATTCCAATTGATACCGAGGATATAACCCAATGACCGAGCGTGCTCTCAAGAACTTGAGCATTTCCTTATTCATCAAGGTTTTACCAACATCCGTGCCAAGGATCCTGGCAACACATCATACTACCATGATAAACGGTGATGGAGGATGAAGATGCAAAGGAGGACATCACTTTCTCAGATTTTTCCTTAGCAATGCCAAAGAAGCAAATCTGGATGATCGACCGAGAGACATTTAGCACTCCGCTTCTAATGTTCTCCTTGATGTACTAGGTACCACGGTCAATGCTTAAAAGCATCAACATGGCCATCAAGTAAAGGTCGGACTTCGGGAGCACAAAAATCCATAAGGAACAACTTGTGGAATAAGTCATACCAAATCCTCATGGAGAAAATGGTCGAATTGCTCGTTCTAGATACTACAATAATAGATCTTCCGGCTAGGTGTGTTGTCCAGAACATCAACCTTGTCAGAAGCTACATCATAGATCTTGGAAATGTTCCAGCCATCATATCTGCGTGAGATTCAGATCTGGTTAGAAACAGGATACTTCAGACTCAACATGTCTGAAAAGAGGAGTTGCAACACAAATTGACGAGATGATGTTGCGAGATTCTCGGGAGATGAACTACGATAGCAAGCTCCAAAACATGAGCTGGTTCTGCTACATACCTGTGAACATGCTGTCCAAGACAAGCATGACCACATAGTAGTCTTACAACAAGCACTACCGAGTTCTGGTTGGGAATCATCAGCTTGGTAACAAAGTCTTGTGCATGACCTCGGATTAGCACAACAACTCCTTTTCCTTGAACAAGTCAATCAGTAGCTTGGCGTGCTAGGGAATACATATGGAGTGGAGGTAATTAATCTACCAAACCATAGAATACTTAGCACATATGCATGACTGATTTGGGATGATTCCAAAGGAAAGAAAACAAACATTTCTCAAATTTATGGCGGCAACTTACAACTAATGCACGTGAACTTGGAGAAAGTCACTTCTTTCACCAAAACATATACCTCATGAGCGGAACACGAAGGCAATGCTTACAAAGTTTCCAACACTAGTATAATGTTCAACATGAACCATGGGGGAGACAAAATGCTGCTGATGAGCTGAACAGCAACTCATCGGAATTTCCATATCACTGGACTTCCACCATCATGTGAACACGGTGATAGCATTGGTCAGGCCAAAAGATGTAATGGTGTATGCTCGAGGTATCAACCTCGAGTAAGACAACATTACAAACATCGTTGGTTCTGATTTGATTTGAGGATATCCCACACTCAAATCAAAGTTTGGACAAGACAATAGATCCAACAACTTATCACGAGGACCAATCAATGAAGATATCATCTTTCTTCAACACACAGACAAGATATCCCTTAGTGAAGAGCTAGGTCGGACAAGCTTTTATCTTCCAACTCTCCAAGTTGTTGTTTAGCTTAACCAACTAGCTCAGGGGTATGCAACATAGATTCTTGGAGAAGGGTTGGTTACAAGAAACCAACTTGATCACGAGCTCAACATAGCGGTCAGGTGACAACCCGGTGATACTTCCAAGAAGATATTTGGAAAATGACAACCCACCGATATGTTATTAAGCTCGAGAACAATCTTGCTTTTCAGGGCAAGACGATATGATCAACATAGCAAGGGTTTGACAAAATCCTAACTCATTGATCAAAGAGTGCACCAGAAATAAGGACTAGGTAGCACGATCAATCTTAGGATGATGATTCAATAACCAGCACGCTAAGAGTGGGAGTATTGTCCATTAACTACCAAGCAACGAGGTTGCTAGGAGTATTGATTTCACACGTCACAGTTCACTTGTCGGCATTCTGGTTACAACAACACGGAACCAAGGAATGGATAATGATGGCGAGAAGTATCACTTCGTTAAGAATTCATAAGAGGTGGTGCAATTCCCATGGCAATCCTGACATAAAGGGGGTAATACTCCGAGGTAGAGCAGAACAAAAGCTGGATTGGCATTTTGATATGCGGAATACAACTACTTTGACCAATCCAAGAAATGGATGAGGTGCTGGAGTTTGTTTCTCCTAGTCATTCTAGAATAGAATGGCTTGACAGACCACAAGAATAATAGGCATCGATGAACAGGAATGCACAACTATTCCTGACTATCAATTGATAGACTAGGGTCGGAATACAGCGGAGGAGGGTCAACTCAAGGAACATATAACTTTCTGAGTTGTGGATTCATGGGTTAGTATGTCAAACGAGTTCAACATATTTCTTCCAGATAACCCATGCAGGATGATAGAACTGCCAGAGTCACAATATAAATGGAGTACTCCTCAAGAGCACTCTGGTTGTTATCTTTTGGTTCAAAAGAACTTCTGCCATAAGCAGTTCATGATATTTGGAAGAAGGGAATACCACGGACCTCGACGATTGTCGCAAGGGTTACTAATATCCTAAAGGTATGAGCAACACTATCAACACGTGGTAAGTAGAGTGAATCTTGGGTCAGGAACCCAGGAGTAGAATACCTACTAACTAATAACATCACTGGATGCTTTCGAGAAGAATGACCAGAATCATCACACTTGGGACACAAAGCATGGCTAGATTACTGGATTGTTTCCTAAGACACCTAGGGTCATAATAAGCTTCAACATATATGTCGAGGCAATGGAGTACCTCAACTCACCGATTAGTGTGGTTGAACTGGCCTAAAAGAACAACAAAACCAGAGGGAAAGTATTTTGCAAATGCATCAGATTGTTTGGAAACCTGGGATGACTCGGACAGCATAACGGCTGTAAATGCTCAAAAAGATTTGAGACATCCTGCAAATGGTGGCATAACCACTCAACATCACAATATCAAGGTTCTGAGGCCATCTAGGAACATATGGAAGTAGTGGGAACTGTACTGGGGCTTGAACTCAACAATCCTAGGCAACTACGGTTTAGTAACACGTCATCCTGAGAGATAGAAGAGAAGCCTAGTT
Source organism: Triticum dicoccoides (assembly GCF_002162155.2). Classification (NCBI taxonomy): domain Eukaryota; kingdom Viridiplantae; phylum Streptophyta; class Magnoliopsida; order Poales; family Poaceae; genus Triticum; species Triticum dicoccoides. The sequence continues at coordinate 284,617,541 of NC_041386.1, forward strand.
CTTAACCCCGTAGAAAAGATAAGATGACTCAGATCAGAAGGTCATGAGGATAAGGAGTAAAAAGAGCCTTACATTACCATCCACAATCAATTCCCTTATATAACTAAAGCATTTCTAGACACGACTTTGACCAGCTTGTCTTGGTAATCCTACAGGCAGTCAGGCTCTGATACCAAAGCTGTCAGGACCCCGATTCCAAGTCACATCGATCTAGCATGTAACACCTTATATCGCTTTGTGGCCTCACGCACGGTATTCCCACGGGTGTCGCCTTACTATGGCCCGGGTTCTCTGTCATATGGATGCTAGCGACACTATCATATATGTGAGCCAAAAGATCAAACGGTCCCGGGCCATAGTAAGGCGACACCCGTGGGAATACCGTGCGTTAGGCCGCAAAGCGATATGAGGTGTTACATGCTAGATCGATGTGACTTGGAATCGGGGTCCTGACACGAACGATGCTAGATGGAATGCATAGCTTGTTAGCACGAAACCCAAATCCATCGTTAACGACAAACTTGTTCCATTTTCTCCCTTCTTTACAATTCAACAATACATCTTTAAATTCAGCATCATGCACATATTGATCTTTCATGGTCTCCAAACCAAATATTTTAAAGTCAAGTTGTAAAAGCATAGTATAATGACGAGACAATGCATCAGCAATAACCTTTCGTTTACCCTTCTTGTGTTTAATGACCTAAGGGAAAGTCTCAATGAAGTCAATCCATTTAGCATGTCTATGGTTCAGTTTTGCTTGACTTTTAATATGTTTCAATGATTCATGATCAGAATGTATAACAAATTCTTTGGGCCATAATTATGGTGCCATGTTTCTAATGTCCGAACAAGAGCATATAATTCTTTATCATAAGTAGAATAGTTCAGACTAGGCACACTCAATTTTTCAGAAAAGTATGAAACATGTTTGCCATCTTGTAATAACACACCTCCTAATATAATTCAACTAGCATCACATTCAAGCTCAAAAGTCTTATTAAAATTAGGAAGTCAGAGTAAAGGAGCATGTGTCAACTTATCTTTCAATACCGTGAAGGCTTCTTCCTGTGCAGTACCCCAAACAAAAGGCACATCCTTCTTTGTGAGCTCATTGAGAGGTGCAGCAATGGTGCTAAAATTTCTCACAAGACACCTATAGAAACCAACGAGGCCAAAAAAACTCTTCACTTGTGTGACCGCTTTGGGCTGCGACCAACTCTCAATTGCTTCAATCTTGGCCTTATCAACTTCAATTCCCTGTGGAGTAACAACATAGCCAAGAAAATATACTCGGTCGGTGCAAAAGGTGCACTTCCCAAGGTTACGAAACAAACGTGCATCACGTGGAGCAATAAAAATAGCACATAAATGTTCCAAATGTTCCTCCAAAGACTTGCTATAAATTAGTATATCATCAAAATAGACTACAATAAATCGTCCAATGAAAGCACGTAAAACTTCATTCATTAATCTCATGAAAGTACTTGTCGGCATTCTGGGAACGGGGGTCCCCAGACTTGCCTGCCTGTGGCCCGCGGCGTGGCTGAGCCTGCAGGCCGTACGACCCATCTTCACCAACAAAGCATCCAAGACCCTCACGAGGGGCCAAGCATCGCGAGGCGGACGACGCAAGACCTCCTCTAGAGTGGCCTAGCTAGGCAGGCTCACTAGGAGCAGAGATATCAAAGCAAGGCAAACCTCACGAGGCTCTCGTGACATGAACCGCGACGGTCGGCACAAGGAGGGCGCTAGCGCGCGCAGCGTCCTTGTTTCCCTTTGGTGCAAAGGGGGCAAGCGCAGCCGCGGAGTACCGATACATCAGGCAAAGGTTGTCATTCCGGTGCAATAAGACCAAGACCACGGACTGCAAAACGGAGGTCATCATGGAGCCCAAAGCAACGTCACCACCAGAGCTTTGTGCAGGCGAAGACTACTTTTGTCAGGATAGCTTGTACTAGCTATCCCCCTTCAAATTAGGCCACCATTGTTGGCTCCCTTCCCGCTCGATATTTGGGAAGAGGACCAGGGCCTCTATAAATAGGACTAGCCACCACAGTGGATGGGGGCACCTCATCTTAGCTAGAGGAGATCATCAGAGATCGAGAGGCACACCACAAGCTCTCACGCGCAAGAACACCTCAACCTCAGGAGGTTGTTCTCCCCTTGTATTGTTCATCATCAGCCCAAGAGGCAATCCACCACCACACTAGAGTAGGGTATTACACCACAACAGTGGCCTGAACCAGTATAAACCCCGTGTCTCTCTGTGTTGCGAGTTCGTCAAGTTCGTCTGCAAGATCTTAGAGAGTTAGAGAGTAGATCGGTAGGAGGGGAAGACTTCGTGCGCACCCCAGTGTTCAAACCTTAAGGGTTTGCCGGAACCCCACATCCGACATTTGGCGTGCCAGGTAGGGGTGCGCCGGGGCTTCTCTCCACCAACCAGCGCCCCGTACCGCCTCACTGCGCTCCCATGGCAGGTGCCCCACCACCAACCTCCGCGGCCAACTTTAGCAGCAGGGAGTCTGGGTACCGAGCCCTGGCCCCCGCCCTGCGGCGAGTGCAGTGGCCGGCCAAGTTCAGGCCGGAGATGCCGCCGTGTTACGATGGTGCGGCAGACTGGGCGCTCTTCCTGCTAGCATACGAGGAGGCCGTCCTCGAAGTCGGAGGCGATGACGAGATCATGGCGAGCTTGTTCCCCCTGGCCCTCGCCGCGAGCCGCGCGCTTGGCTGGTCAACCTCCCGGGATCCACGGTTACGTCCTGGAGGGAACTCCACGACCTCTTCACTGCGCGCTACGCGGCGCCAGCACACCACGCAGTCGCGTCAGATCGCCACGTCAAGCCTTTCTTCCGTCAGATTGGGGCAGCCTGCAAGCGCCCTGGGGCTCCGCTGGGTTGGGCCGTGCCAGAGGCCGACCTCACCTTCGACTCGGAGGGCCACCCCATCTCCATCGCCGTCACAGGGATGCCCCGATGCTCTGCATGCCCACCATCTGCAACATGGCCGTCACCAAGACCCTTATCGACGGCGGCGCCAGCCTCAACTTGCTCTCGGTGGAAGCCTTCAGCCTTCTTCATATGCCGCTCGAACGACTCGGCCTCAGAAAGCCCTTCACAGGAGTGGGTGGTGGAGCTGCTCACCCTTTGGGGCAGATCCGCCTCCCTGTCACCTTTGGCATGCGAGACAACTATTGCACCGAGCTGGTGGACTTCGACAATGCCCGCATCGGTCTCCCGTACAATGCCATCCTCGGGTACCCGGCTCTCGCTCAGTTCATGGCGGCAACTCACCCGACCTACAACCTCATGAAGATGCCAGGGAGCAAGGGCATCCTCACCATCCAGGGGGACACTAAGGAGGTCGTGACGGCGCTCAGGCTCGCCTTCAAGACTGCGGCAGCGGCGCAGCCTGCCGGTGCCGGTGCATCGAAGGCCAAGGAGACCGCGCCCACCAAGAAAAAGCAGTTGTTCACCCAAGACAAGGCAGAGACCAAGCAGGTGCCGGTCAACGAGGATGGGTGTTCAGGAGCCACTTTCACCATAGGAACCGGCCTTGACCCGAGGCAATAGGAAGCTTTGGTGAGGTTTTTGCGCGCAAACAAGGAGCTATTCGCGTGGGAGCCTAATCAACTGGCAGGGGTCCTGAGAGAGGTAATCCAGCATCATCTAAAGGTGTGCCCCAATGTACGCCCCGTGAAGCAGCGAGCAAGATGGCAGTCCACTGAGAAGCAGGCCTTCATCGTCCAAGAGACATGCAAGCTAGAGGCGGCAAGTACCATCCGAGAAGTTTGATACCCCGAATGGCCGGCGAACCATGTTGTAGTACCGAAGAAAGGTGGGAAGGAACAGATGTGCGTTGACTTCACCAACCTCAACAAAGCCTGCCCCCAGGATCCGTTCCCCCTTCCGCGCGTCGATCAAATCGTCGACTCCACCACTGAGTGTGATTTGTTGTGTTTCCTGGATGCATTCTCTGTATACCATCAGAACAAGATGGCGGTGGAGGATGTGGAGAAGACGGCCTTCTTGACACCATGTGGGGTGTACTGCTATACCTGTATGCCTTTCGGCCTTCGCAATGCGGGCGCAACCTTTCAGCGGCTGATGCACATCACCTTGGGGCGGCAGCTCGGCAGGAACACAGAGGCCTACGTTGATGACATAGTGGTCAAATCTCGCAAGGCGAGGACGTTGATTCAAGACTTGAAGGAGACCTTTGAGAGTTTGCACCGGCTGGACTTGAGGCTTAACCCGGAGAAGTGTGTGTTTGGCGTTCCATCTGGCAAGTTGCTAGGGTTTCTCGTATCCCACAGAGGGATCGAGGCGAACCCAGAGAAGATCAAGGCCATCGAAGACATGAGCCCACCACAGACCCTCAAGGAGATGCAAAAGCTGGCAGGACGGGTAACCGCGTTAGGGCGTTTCATCTCTAAGCTAGGCGAGCGCGCCTTACCCTTCTTTAAGCTCATGAAGAAGAAAGCCCCCTTCGAGTGGACCCCGAAGGCCAACCAGGCCTTCCGAGACCTCAAGAAATACATCACCAGCACCCCAGTGATGGTGGCACCGCGGCCTCTCGAGCCTCTGGTGCTTTACCTTGTCGCCACCCCATACTCTACCAGCGCGGTGCTGGTGGCAGTTCGGGAGGAGCATCAAGACAAGGGTGTGTCGCACCAAGCCAGAGCTGATGCACCGTGGAGCCAGGAAGGAGCAGCAAAGCCATCAGCGGCGGAAGACCAAGATCGGCAGGGCAACATCGCAGAAGCTCCTAAGGACAGTCAGGTCTCAGGAGACCCACCACCTTAGGATATGACACAGTCTCCGCGGGACTCGAGCCTCAATAGTGTGCCGGCCCTCGTCGAGCACCTAGTGTACTTCGTCAGCACCATACTGCGGGACGCGAGGGCGCGCTACCCCATCCTGTAGAAGCTCCTGCTTGTTCTTTTGGTGGCCTCGCGCAAGCTGCGACACTACTTCCAGGGGCACCCCATCAAGGTCGCCTCATCTTACCCATTGGAGAGGGTACTCAGGAGCCCAAACTCAGCCGAAAGGGTCGCTGAATGGAACATCAAGCTGCAAGCATTTCAGCTGGAGTTTAGCACCACTAGGGTCATCAAGCGAGCCATGCTTGCCGATTTTGTGGCAGAATGGACAGATGCCCTCGCTCTTGAGGAAGGAGAAGACCGGTCCACCTCCCCAGGAAGTGAGGCACCGGACGGCTAGGTCATGTATTTTGATGGCGCCTTTGCACACCAGGGCGCGGGGGCTGGAGCAGTGCTCATCTCGCCCACCCAGGACAAGCTTTGCTACGCCGTGCAACTCTGCTTCCAGCACGGCAAGAAGGTATCCAACAATATCGCAGAATATGAAGGCCTCATAGCCGGCCTAAGGGCCGCGGCGGCTATGGGGGTGAGGTGCCTTACCGTCAAGGACGACTCGCATCTCCTCGTCAACTTCTCCAACAAAGTGTACGAGCCAAAGGACGAGCACATGGAGGCCTATCTTGCGGAGGTGCGCAAAATGGAAAAGCAGTTCGTAGGCCTGGAGCTGCAGCACATGCCCCGGGGCACCAACAAGGAAGCCGACGACATCACCAAGAGAGCATCCAAGCGGCAACTGCAAGAGCCCAGCGTCTTCGAAGAGCGGCTCTTCAAGCCATCAGCTATGCCACCTCTTTCAAGCAGGACTAAACATCAGGAGGAGCTCTCTCAGCCCCAGGCCTCGGGAGCCCCAGCTTGCGCCCCGACCTCGGGAGCTCGGCTGCTCTTGGCGCTCGAGCCCCAGGAGGAGTGCTGGACCAAGGAGTTCAAGGAGTACCTGATGCACGGGACACTGCCGGAGAAGGAAGAAGACGCGGAGCGCATGGCCCGACAGGCCACGGCGTACTGCATTCAAGACGGCGAGTTGTACATGAAATAGCCGAACGATGTCATGCTATGCTGCATCTCCAGCGATCAAGGGAAGGAGCTGCTGATTGATATACACGGCGGGGACTGTGGACATCACTCATCATCACGGACCCTCGTCGGCAAGGCCTTCCGCAGTGGATTCTATTGGCCTACAACACTCAACGATGCAGCTGAGCTGGTGAAGTCCTGCCAATTCCAGGCCAAGCAAATCCATCAGCCTGCTCAAGGCCTCCAAACCATCCTGCTCACGTGGCCGTTTGTGGTCTGGGGGCTAGACATCCTAGGCCCGTTCCCACGAGCGCCAGGGTGCTACCGCTATCTCTACGTTGCCATCGACAAGTTCACCAAGTGGGCAGAAGTGGAAGCTGACCGAACCATTCCAGCCGGCTCTGCTGTCAAGTTCATCAAGGGCCTCGTGAGCCGCTTCAGGGTCCCCAACCGCATCATCACAGATAATAGCTCGCAGTTTACTAGTAACCTCTTTAAAATCTACTATTCTAACCTGTTAACGCAGATCCATAGCCCACCCCAGGAGCAATGGTCAGGCTGAGCGCGCCAACGCTGAGGTCCCAAGGGGCCTCAAGACCAGGACCTTCAAGAAGAAGCTGGAGGCCTGCGGCAGGGGTTGGCACGACGAGCTCTAGTCTGTGCTGTCGTCCATCTGCACCACCGCTACCAAGCCAACGGGCGAGACTCCGTTCTTCCTCGTCTACGGAGCTGAAGCAGTCCTCCCTCACGAGGTCAAGCATCACTCCGCGCGGGTCATGGCGTTCGATGAAACACAGCAGGACGCCATGTGGGGGATGGATCTCATGTTGGGGGAGGAACGTCGTCGTGAAGCTGCATTAAGTGCGGCAAGGTACCAGCAAGCGCTACGGCGCTACCACTGCCGCAGCATTCGCTCCAGGACTCTCGAGACTGGTGACCTAGTCCTGAGGTGGGTCCTCTCGAGGGAAGGGTTGCACAAGCTTTCACCCATGTGGGAGGGCCCGTTCAGGGTCGTCCACATTTCCAGGCCTGGCGCCATGCGCTTGGAGACGCAAGGGGGGACACCTATCCAAAACGCCTGGAACATCCAGCACCTCCAAAAGTTCTACCCATGAAGCAAGGCCCAGTGCCTGTGAAGCAAGGCCAGTGCCTGTGAAGCACGGCCCAGAGCCTGTGAAACAAGGCCCAGTGCCTGTGAAGCAAGGCCCAGAGCCTGTGAAGCAAGGCCCAGTGCCTGTGAAGAAAGGCCCAGAGCCTGTGAAGCAAGGCCCGGTGCCTGTGATGAATCGCCGCCCATGACACTCTCACCTAATAATGAGTTGGGGCTGTACACGCCCCAGAGTCTCAGGATCGCCGGCCTCAGGCCCTGGGGCTCCCTCCCACGCGTAGAGGACAGCACTTAGCTCCGTGCCGGTGAGAAGACTTGAAGACTAGATTAGGTACCAGACGCGGCTTTTCATTTGCTTTCCGTAGTTGGCTTGCTTCTCCTTAATCGAGTTTGCCTTTGGCGTTCCTTGCTGATTTGGTTCCTTCGCCTTTTACCGCATTTTTCGGCTCTGGTTTACTCGTGATCTCTCTCTCGCATACCTCGCGAGGGGGGCTAGGCAGGTGCCCTCGCGAGCATTTCTCTTCTCTCTGCCTTCTCGCGAGTCAGCCTCGTTCGAGCCTGGAAGCTCGTGCATCTCTCCTAATCAGTGCCCCTCGGGTACCGCGATGCAAAGCGCCAAGTCAAGGTGAACGGCAAATCCTCTAACGCACCCCCTAACAAATTTCTTGCAGTTCCTGAGAAAACGCAGACATCTCGTGAAGGAAAGGGCGTCCCAAATGCGCCAGGTTAGGTTTTCTTTGTGCAAAATAACAACACGACATGGGAATAACACGCACGTTGCATTAACCAAGAACCACAGTTCGATACACGCCCCTCTGGGCCCATACTAGTTTCATATTCTAATGCAGGAAAGGGAAAAATCTAAACAAAGCGGCGTTTCAGCAACCCGCGGGGGTGGGCCCTTAGCAACGCCCGAGCGTAGCCAGACACCTCCTCGCGCTTCACGGAGGCACGGCGACGAGATGACCTGCTGCCTCCTTGGAAGCGGGCACGGCGGCACGACGGCTAGTCGTAGCCATCGCCGCTAGAGCTATCACTGGAGGAAGAGCCGTCGTAACTAGAAGAGATGCGGTCGCCGCCGAGGGCAGGCTCGCCCTCACCCTCGTCGCGACCGTCAGCAAGGCCGAGCACCTCCTCGCTGTCGTTCGTCTCAGGGCAGCACCCGGCGCGGCGATCATCTTCCCCGAACACCCTCACGTAGAGGGTCGACCCTCCGTCATACTTGAAGTGGAGCGTGCACCACCTGCCCAGGCCGCGCGCGCGGGCGAACGTCTGCCAGCCGCGGGCCAGGGCTATGTTGCCCGCGGCGGAAGTCTCAACCGCGACCCAGGAGGCCTTGCTGCAGCAACCATCCGCCTGCAACCAGAGCCCTCCTGGACCAGGGGGCGGTAGTTCATCGACAAGGAAGCGCGGAAGCTAGAGGCAGTTGCCGGCCGGGTTCTCCGACCAGACACCGAACTCCGGCGGCGCCTCCGCTGAATGGAAGCGCGGGCGGGGAGGCCTCGCCACCATCGTGCGCCTCCCCACATCAGCTAGACCGCCAAGGTCGGGACGGTCCCCTCTGCGTGCCGCGGCGCCGCCTCGATGGTGGGCCACGGCGGGGGTCGCAACGTGCTTGCACGTACGGCCATGACCGCGCTTGGGCGCCGGGGAGCCGGGGCCCTCGCGAGGAGCCTTCCCCTTCTCGGCGGCAGAGAACTTACTTCGTGGCTCCATCAGAGGCACTGCAAGCAATGAAGCAAAGAAGAAGCGAGCAAGCGAGGAAGAGATGGGCAACAGGGGCTCTGCCCCCTCCCCATTTATAGCAAGAGAAGGCCAACCGGCGTCTCCCACGATCGCAGGTAATGATGGTTTCCCTTGCATGTTACAGGGACTTGTCACGTCGTGCAGTCATCGATGTAACGTGGGAAGCGGAGACGCCCACGTCCAATCAACCACCATGCGTCAACCGAGGCCACCGGCTTTTGGGGCCCGTGGCACTTCGAGCTTGACCCTTGGCTTCGCCGCGAAGCCAAGCCCGCATGCACCTTGGGCCCAGGGGCTACTGTCGGTGTTCTAGGAACGGGGGTCCCCAGACTTGCCTGCCTGTGGCCCGCGGCGTGGCTGAGCTAGCAGGCCGTACATCCCATCTTCACCAACAAAGCATCGAAGACCCTCACGAGGGGCCAAGCCTCGCGAGGCGGACGACGCAAGACCTCCTCTGGAGTGGCCTAGCTAGGCAGGCTCACGAGGAGCATAGATATCAAGGCAAGGCAAACCTCACAAGGCTCTCGTGGCGTGAGCCGTGACGATCGGCACCAGGCGGGCGCTAGCGCGGCAGCGTCCTTGTTTCCTCTTTGGTGCAAAGGGGCCAAGCGCAGCCGCGGAGTACCGATGCATCAGGTAAAGGTTGCCATTCCGGTGCAACACGACCAAGACCACGGACTGCAAGACGGAGGTCATCGTGGACCCAAAGGAGTGTCACCACCAGAGCTTTGTGTAGGCGAAGACTACTTTTGTCAGGATAACTTGTACTAGCTACCCCCCTTCAAATTAGCCCGCCATTGTTGGCTCCCTTCCCGCTCGATATTTGGTAAGAGGACCAGTGCCTCTATAAATAGGACTAGCCACCACAGTGGATGGGGGCACCTTATCTTAGCTAGAGGAGATCATCAGAGATCGAGAGACACACCACAAGCCCCCACGTGCAAGAACACCTCAACCTCAGGAGGTTGTTCTCCCCTTGTTTTCTTCATCATCAGCCCAAGAGGCAATCCACCACCACACTAGAGTAGGGTATTACACCAAAATGGTGGCCCGAACCAGTATAAACCCCGTGTCTTTCTGTGTTGCGAGTTTGTCGAGTTCGTCCGCAAGATCTTAGAGAGTTAGAGCGTAGATCGGTAGGAGGGGAAGACTTCGCGCGCACCCCAGTGTTCGAACCTTAAGGGTTTGCCGGAGCCCCACATCCGACAGTACTAGGTGCATTACTTAACCCAAAAGGCATGACTAAACACTCATATAATCCAAACTTAGTTTTAAATGATGTTTTCCATTCATCTCCCAATCTCATACGAATTTGATGGTATCCACTACGCAAATCAACTTTGGAGAATATTGTAGAGCCACTCAATTCATCAAGCATATCATCTAGCGTAGGAATAGGATGATGATAACGAATAGTAATATTATTAATGCCTCTACAATCAACACACATACGCGATGTACCATCCTTTTTCGGCACTAGAATAATAGGAACATCACAAGGACTAAGGGATTCATGTATATAAACTTTGTCGAGCAGCTCCGATACTTGACGCATAATCTCCGTCTCCTGTGGATTGGTATGGTATGGTGCACGGTTAGGTAGCGATGCACCGGGAAATAAGTCAATCTGATGCTCAATCCCTCGAATAGGTGGTAATCCCGGTAGCACGTCTTGTGGAAAGACATCAGCAAACTCCTACAAATTGTTAGTGACAGTAGGAGGCAAAGAGGAAGGCACGTCCTCGAATGAAAATAATGCATGTTTGCACAAAAATCATAGCAAACATATTTGTTGAAATCTAGATCATCAATATCAGATTTGGTGGCAAGTAAACATCCACTTTTCAATTTAATTTTAGAAGTAACATGAGAACATGAGATGATGGTTTGTTATTAGGCGTCAGTTGTTGCTCAAATTCTTTTGCCACAATCTGATTTTAACTCATATTTTGCTCATGTTTTGCTTTACTAGCTCGATTAATATCATATTTCAAAATAGAATCAGGAGTCATAGGAAGCAAAGTAATGTTTATCCTTATGAACAAGAGTATACTGATTGTTTCTACCATGGTGTACTGATTTTTTATCAAATTTTCATGGTCTACCAAGTAATAAGGAACATGCTTGAATGGGTACCACATCACTATGAACATAATCAGCATATGTACGGATATTAAAATGCACACGAACAATACGTGTTACCTTAACCTTGTCCCTGTTGTTGAACCATTGGATATAGTAAGGATGTGGATGTGGTCTTGTGGTGAGAGATAACTTCTCCACCATATCCATGCTCGCCAAGTTATAAAGTAGTTGGAATATGATATAATCTACAATTTTCAGACCACCAAACACATGCAAAACTAGTGAAAGCACAAACAGCAGCAGGAACACGTCTCTCCTTGGGATATTGTAAACATGTAAAACGTTGTTCAGTTTCTAGCTCCCAACTAAGATATATATTAGGAACATATCTACCCTCAAATGGTGGAATATTCAATTTTAGTTTAGGAAGATTGTCATTATCTCATACCTCAGGTGGTGGTGCAGCCCTACCATTACGATGATATGCATGAGGACGACCTTGTCGTGGTGGTGCTAGTGCTGGTGGTTGCACGTAGTTCTGATTTTGATCAACCTCATCCTCGTAATGGTCCTCCACCTCTGAAGTAGCAGCAGGAGCTACAGAAGCATCAACAGTAGGTACAACGGCACCATAATTTTGGCCAGGCTCAAGGGGAACGCGCAGTGCTCATCCCACTTGATTTGGAAGGCGAAGTTGTTGTTGTTGTTGTTGTTGTTGTTGCTGTCGAGGTGCAACAAGTGGAGCGGGCGGTGGTTGTGGAAGACGCGCGAGTACTTCATCAAACTTTGCGTCCAACTTGGTGTCAATTGTCTTCTCAACGTCATCAATCCTCTCTAGTGCCTTTTTGAAGGTGGCCGTGACATCTTCCACCTGTTGAATCAACATTTGCTGAAATTTATCATGGAGCTCCTTCTTCATCATGTTCTCCCAGTCAATCTCGTTGGCTTGTGGTCCTTCCATGGTTAGCAGCAATAGAAACACAAAAGAATATGATCCTACAGACTACTAAAAAGTGGTAGTGGGTCACAAATTCGTTAAGCAAATCTCAAATTCTTACTAGTTCTTACCCAGCACCAGGTGGTGATCGGCAACCGCTGTAGTCAAAACTCTCAAAGCTTGGATAGAGCGATTACCAGGGAGAGTCAAACACATGACGTAGATGTATGTGGAGCTAGGAAGGCTTATAATATGGTAGGAAAAAGGGTCAGCAATAATAAATTCAGAGATGAAAAGTTGAATAAACACTCAACCATGGTACTGTGCTGGTCCTAGGCTAGACCGTACTAGAGACGTGAGCCTAGAACATGAACAAAATCATGGCGCGACACGTAAACAAGGGAGGAGTACTCTCTGAATTTTTTTATTTTTTGTCACTTTTTTCCTCTTTGTTTTTGCTCCGCAACAATTTTTTTGAAAAAGCCTACAAATGGTCTAAAAACTGCCTAGCCAGAATTTTCCAGACTTAGTTTTTTTTAACTTGAACTATTTTTCTTCTGCGGGTGGCATGAAAGTTGGGGAGTCCGACTTGGTCATGACTCAGAGTATGGCGTGATCTGGAAATCAAAAACAAAGGAACAAATACTGGACTCGGATTAGGACTGGTGGCAGAGATGAATTAGGTGGAAACTCGGACTGGTGGCAGATATATGTAGGGCGGTGGAACACGGACTGGTGGCAAATTTGCGATGGATGTGGACTCGAATTAGCGTGATGGCGGTGATTATCTCGGTGGTTATGTTATATGGAAGCGGTGATGATGATGGTGGTATGAGGCAGCGTTCATGACGATAGTGGTATGTGGCAGCGGTGATAATGATGATGGGATATGGCAGCTGTGATGACGATGGTGGTATATGGCAGCGATGATAAAGATGGTGTGGCAGAGGCCTGACAACCTATGAACAGAACTTGAAACTCTAAAGGGCTAGACGCTAAGACCAGTAACTTGACACGGCGATGTAACCGCGAATTCAACAAAGCAAGATACTGAAAAGACTATGCAAAGGCTTAAACTAGTTCGGATGTGACGAACTAACCCTAAATTTTTGTGGCTTTTCATGGACTATAGGTATGAAGAACAAACTCAATCGAAACTACGAAAAACTGTAAAATCTCACCGAGCAACCTGGAAATCTGATACCACTTGATAGAGGCGATGGTGTCCCGATGTTTCGATGAGATAGCTATCGTTTTCTTTGGGAGTCGGCCTTGACTATCCGACTATGAACGTGCGAGACGTCGCGCCTTAGCAATCACTAAACAAACTTCCGAGGGGTTATTGACCACGCCGAAGCACAATCAACTTGACTACAAGGGTCTATTTCCTGCAAGAAAACGTAGAACAAACAATAACCAAAGATTGCAATCTGGATATTGCGAATATAAGACGAAAGCTTTATTGATCGACGTGGGGTTCTGTGACGCCTTGGTTTGGTCGTTGAACGCAAACGAAGTACACGAACATGCAGCTATGGCGAACTTTTAATCTAAAAAAACCCAAAGTCTAAATGACGCCCTAAGTGCTATATATATGGAGAAAGAGGGGAGAATTTTGTGGCCTGATGAGGACATCAATACCATTATTACACCCACAGCCCCTGCTGCTATACATACTGGACCAATTACTAGAGCTCGCGCACGCCAATTAAATTATCAGGTACTTTCATTTCTTGGTAATGATTCTAATGTTCATGAGAATATTATGCTGCCTAAATTGGATACATTTGTTTTGCTTACAAATGAAGGGCCTGGCATGGATAAGAGGGATGAACACTGGAGCAAGCCCAAGCATGGAGATGCTGGCATGCCCAAGGGGATGAAAAACGGAGTTACAAGTGATGATTTCGGGACTTTGAAGCCACCATAAGGAGCGCATGAAGCCTTGGATGAAATATACAAGATGCCACTTCATAAATTCCATCTAGAGGCTATTCTAGGTGCTGCATCACCTTATTATTCGGTCAGGCCCATGTAATTTCGAAATGCTTAAGTATAGGCTATTTTTAGAGTCCGTATGTGTGGGGAAACAATAGTTAGGGTTGGTTTCGGACCCCTCCTCCAAGGGCCACGAAATTCCCCCCTCTTCCTCCATATATATAGCCCTTAGGGCGTCATTTAGAGTTTGGGTTTTGTTTAGATTAAAAGTTCGGCATAGCTGCAACTTCGCGTACTTCGTTTGTGTTCAACGACCAGACCAAGGCATCACAGAACCCCACCTTGATCAATAAAGCTTTCATCTTATATTCACAATATGCAGATTGCAATCTCAGTTTCCTGCTTGTTCTTTGTTTGCTCACAGGAAACAGACCCTCGTGGTCAGGTTGATCGTGCTCCAGCGTGGTCAATAGCCCTCGGAAGTTGGTTTAGCGATTGCTAAGGCGCGACGTCTCGCACGATCGTAGTCGGATCGTCAAGGTCGACTCCCAGAGAAAACGATAGCCACCATCTAATCGAAATATTGGGACACCTTCGCCTTTATCAAGTGGTATCAGATTTCCAGGTTGCTCAGTGAGATTTTATAGATTTTCATAGTTTAGATCGCGTCTGTTCTTCATACCTATAGTCCACGAAAAAGTCAAAAACAAATTAGGTTTAGTTCATTCTATCCGAACCAATCTTCGCCCTTGCATAATCTTTTCTGTATTTGCTTTGTTCTATTTGCGGTTGCATCGTCGTGTCAAGTTGCTGGTCTTAGCGTCTAGTCCTTTAGAGTTTCGAGTTCTGTTCACAGGTTATCACGTCACCGCTGCCATATATCACCACCGCATCATCATCATCCCTGCTGCCATATACCACCACCACACGAACTTCATCGTCGCTGGCATATTCACCACTAATCCGAGTCCATATATGGCACCACATATCTGCCGCCATCACGCTCCGAGTCCACCTGCAACATATATCCGCCACCAGTCCGATTTCCACCAGATTCATCGCCGTAACCAGTCCAAGATTCCACCAGATTCATCTCCATCCCCTGTCCTAGTCCGAGTCCAGTAATTGTTGCTTTGTTTTCGATTTCCAGATCATGCGATACTCCGAGTCGTGACAGAGTAGGACTCCCCAACTTTCGAGCCATCCGCAGAAGAAAAATAGTTCCAAGCTCAAAAAAACTAAGTCTTGAAAATTCTGGCTAGGCAGTTTTTAGGACATTTGTAGACTTTTTCGAAAAAAATTGTTGCGGAGCAAAAAAGAGAGAAAAAAGTGCAAAAACAAGTGAAAAAGGAAAAAAAATCAGAGTGTGCTCCTCCCTTGTTTACGTGCAGCGCCGTGATTTTGTTAGTGTTCTAGGCTCGCGTCTCTAGTACGATCTAGCCTAGGACCAGCACAGTACCATTGTTGAACGTTTATTCAACTTTGCATATCTGAATTGATTATTGCTGACCCCTTTTGCTACCATATTATAAGCCTTCCCAGCTCCACATACATCTACGTTGTGTGTTTGACTCTCCCTAGTAATCGCTCTATCCAAGCTTTGAGAGTTTTGACTACAACGGTTGCTAATCACCACCTGCTGCTTGGTAAGAACTGGTAATAATTTGAGATTCGCTTGACGGATTTTTGACTGTCCACCACTTATTAGTAGTCTGTTGGATCATATTCTTGTGTGTTTCTATTGCTGCTAACCATGGCAGGAACACAAGCCGACGAGACTGACTGGGAGAACATGACAAAAAAGTGTTACATGATAAGTTTCAGTAAATGATGAGTGGACAGGGGGAAGATGTGCTAAATAGATTTGAAGAGGCCATGGAGAAGATAGATGGCATTGAGAAGGCGTTCGAAACAAAGCTCGATAACAAGTTTAATGAATTGCTCGCGCGTCTTCCACCGCCCGCTACACCTGTCACACCTCTACAACAACAACAACAACAACAACAACAACAACAACAACAACAACAACAACAACAACAACAACAACAACAACAGCGTCTTCCAAATCAAGTGGGACGAGCACAACACGTTCCCATTGAGCCTAGTCAAACTTCTGGTGCTGCTACACCTACTGTTGGTGCTTCTATCGCTCCAGCTGCTACTGCAGAGGTGGAGGACCATTACGAGGATGAGGTTGATCAAAATCAGAACTACGTGCAACCACCAGCACCACCACCACTACCACCAGGTCGTCCTCATGCATATCATCGCAACGGTAGGGCTGCACCACCATATGAGGTACGAGATCATGAACATCTTCCTAAACTGAAATTGAATATTCAACCATTTGAGGGTAGATATGTTCCTGATATATATCTTACTTGGGAGTTAGAAACTGAACAATGTTTTACATGTTTACAATATCTTAAGGAGAGAAGTGTTCCTGCTGTTGTTTGTGCTTTTACTAGCTTTGCATGTGTTTGGTGGTCTGAACATTGTAGATTATATCCGATTCCAACTACTTGGGTTGCTTTGAAAACTGCTATGCGTACTCGTTGGGTTCCACCATATTATCAACGTGAATTACTTCAAAAATTCCAGCGTTTAAGACAAGGAAAAAATTCTGTAGAAGAATATTATCAGGAATTACAAACTGGCATGATTAGATGTGGTATTGTTCGAGGAGAATGAAGCTATGCTTGCACGTTTTATGGGTGGATTAAATAGAGAGATTCAGACCATTCTAGAGTATAAGGAGTATACTAATATCACTCGTTTATTCCATCTTGCTTGTAAAGCTGAACGTGAAGTGCAGGATCGACAGGCATTGGCGTGAACTAACTTTTCTGCAGGTCGATCTTCATCGTGGACACCATGTGCATCATCTACTTCCACTAAACCATCACCTCCATCAGGTGCCACCTCCAGCCGTGATACAAGAAAGTAAGCACAACCACCATTATCTGCCAAAAGCACACCTGCCGGGCCTGCGCAGATCCCTTCTTCTTCCATGGCATCAACAGGGCACACAAGTGCTATTATTTGTCGTTGTTGTAAGGGAAGAGGGCATTTTGCGAGAGAATGCAAATCTCAGCATATGATGATTGCTACTGAGGATGGTGGGTATGAGTCCGCTAGTGACTATGATGAGGAGACTTTGGCTCTTATTACACATGAAGAACACGGTGGAGATGATTCTGATCATGAGACGCAATACATGGCTGCTGACGATGCTGACAGGTATGAATGTTTAGTTGCTCAACGTGTTTTGAGTGTGCAAGTTACCCAAGCTCAGCAAAATCAGAGGCATAATTTGTTCCATACAAAGGGAGTTGTGAAGGAACGTTCTGTTCGCATCATCATAGATGGAGGGAGCTGCAATAACTTGGCTAGCATGGAGATGGTGGAGAAGTTATCTCTCACCACAAGACCACATCCACATCCTTACTACATCCAATGGTTCAACAACAGTGGCAAGGTTAAGGTAACACGTAATGTTCGTGTGCATTTTAGTATCTCTACATATGCTGATTATGTCGATTGTGATGCGGTACCTATGCAAGCATGTTCCTTATTACTTGGTAGACCTTGGCAATTTGATAAAAATTCTGTACACCATGGTAGAAACAATCAGTATACTCTTGTTCATAAGGATAAAAATATTACTTTGCTTCCTATGACTCCTGATTCCATTTTGAAAGATGATATTAATAGAGCTAGTAAAGAAAAACAGGAGAAAAATAAGAGCGAAAATCAGATTGTGGCAAAAGAATTTGAGCAACAAATGAAGCCTAATAATAAACCATCTTGTGTTGCTTCTGAAATTAAATTGAAAAGTGCATGTTTACTTGCCACCAAATCTGATATTGATGATTTAGATTCTAGCAAATCTGTTTGCTATGCTTTTTGTGCAAAGAGGCATTATTTTCATTCGAGGACGTGCCTTCCTCTTTGCCTCTTGCTATCACTAACATTTTGCAGGAGTTCGCTGACGTCTTTCCGCAAGATGTGCCACCGAGATTACCAGCTATTCGAGGGATTGAGCATCAAATTGAATTAATTCCCGGTGCATCATTACCCAACGATGCACCATACCATACCAGTCCAGAGGGGACGAAGGATATTATGCGTCAAGTACAAGAACTGCTCGACAAAGGTTATATACGCGAATCCCTTAGTCCTTGTGTTGTTCCGATCATTTTAGTGCCGAAAAAGGATGGTACGTCGCGTTTGTGCATTGATTGTAGAGGCATTAATAATATTACTATTCGTTATCGTCATCCTATTCCTAGGCTAGATGATATGCTTGATGAATTGAGTGGCTCTACAATATTCTCCAAAGTTGATTTGCATAGTGGATACCATCAAATTCGTATGAAATTGGGAGATGAATGGAAAACAACATTTAAAACTAAGTTTGGATTATATGAGTGGTTAGTCATGCCTTTTGGGTTAACTAATGCACCTAGTTCTTTCATGAGATCAATGAACGAAGTTTTACGTGCTTTAATTGGACGATTTGTGGTAGTTTACTTTGATGACATATTGATTTATAACAAATCTTTGGAGGAACATTTGGAACATTTACGTGCTATTTTTATTGCTATACGTGATGCACGTATGTTTGGTAACCTTGGAAAGTGCACCTTTTGCACCGACCGAGTATCTTTTCTTGGCAATGTTGTTACTCCACAGGGAATTGAAGTTGATAAAGCCAAGATTGAAGCTATTGAGAGTTGGCCGCAGCCCAAAACGGTCACACAAGTGAGGAGTTTCCTTGGCCTCGCTGGTTTCTATTGGCGTTTTGTGAGATATTTCAGTACCATTGCTGCACCTCTCAATGAGCTTACAAAGAAGGATGTGCCTTTTGTTTGGGGTACCGCACAGGAAGAAGCCTTCACGGTATTGAAAGATAAGTTGACACATGCTCCTTCACTCCAACTTCCTGATTTTAATAAGACTTTTGAGCTTGAATGTGATGCTAGTGGAATTGGATTAGGAGGTTTGTTATTACAAGATGGCAAACCTGTTGCATACTTTTCTGAAAAATTGAGTGGGCCTAGTCTGAACTATTCTACTTGTGATAAAGAATTATATGCTCTTGTTCAGACCTTAGAAACATGGCAACATTTTTTATGGCACAAGGAATTTGTTATACATTCTGATCATGAATCTTTGAAACACATTAAAAGTCAAGCAAAACTAAACGGTAGACATGCTAAATGGGTTGAATTCATTGAGACTTTCCCTTATGTCATTAAACACAAGAAGGGTAAAGAAAATGTTATTATTGATGCATTGTCTCGTCGTTATACTATGCTTTCACAACTTGACTTTAAAATATTTGATTTGGAGACCATTAAAGATCAATATGTGCATGATGCTGAATTTAAAGATGTATTACAGAATTGTAAGGAAGGGAGAACTTGGAACAAGTTCGTTCTTAACGATGGAATTGTGTTTCGTGCTAACAAGCTATGCATTCCAGCTAGATCCGTTCGTCTTTTGTTGTTGCAGGAGGCGCATGGAGGAGGATTAATGGGACACTTTGGCGTCAAGAAGACGGAGGATATAGTTGCTACACATTTATTTTGGCCAAAGATGCGACGGGATGTTGATCATTTTGTTGCTCGCTGCACTACATGTCAAAAAGCTAAGTCACGACTCAATCCTCATGGTTTATATATGCCTTTGCTTGTACCTAGTGTTCCTTGGGAGGATATATCTATGGACTTTGTTTTAGGTTTACCTCGAACAAAGAAGGGGAGTGATAGCATATTTGTTGTCGTGGATAGATTCTCGAAAATGGCACACTTTATACCATGTCATAAAAGCGATGATGATGTTAATGTTGCTGATTTGTTCTTTCGTGAAATTATTCGCTTGCATTGTGTGCCAAATACTATTGTTTCAGATTGCGATACTAAATTTCTCAGCCACTTTTGGAGATGTTTATGGGCTAAGTTGGGGACTAAACTGCTTTTTAGTACTACTTGTCACACCCAAATTGATGGACAAACTAAAGTAGTCAATAGAACATTGTCTACTATGCTTAGGGATGTTTTGAAGAATAATAAGAAAATGTGGGAAGAATGCTTGCCTCATATTGAATTTGCTTATAATCGTTCATTTCATTCTACTACTAAGATGTGCCGTTTTGAAATTGTGTATGGTTTCCTACCTCGTGCACCTATTGATTTGTTGCCTCTTCCATCTTCGGAGAAGGTTAATTTTGATGCTAAAGAGCGTGCTGAATTGATTTTAAAAATGCATGAGTTAACGAAGGAAAACATTGAGCGTATGAATGCTAAATATAAACTTGCTGGACATAAGGGTAGAAAACATGTTGTGTTTGCACCTGGAGATCTTGTTTGGTTACATTTGCGTAAGGATATATTTCCTAATTTGCACAAATCAAAGCTAATGCCACGTGCTGATGGTCCTTTTAAGGTGTTAGAGAAAATAAATGATAATGCATATAAACTTGAGCTGCCTGCAGATTTTGGGGTTAGTCCCACTTTTAACATTGCAGATTTGAAGCCTTATTTGGGTGAGGAAGATGAGCTTCCGTCGAGGATGACATCATTTCAAGAAGGGGAGGATGATAAGGACATCAATACCATTGTTACACCCACAGCCCCCGCTGCTATACACACTGGACCAATTACTAGAGCTCGCGCACGCCAATTAAATTATCAGGTACTTTCGTTTCTTGGTAATGATTCTAATGTTCATGAGAATATGATGATGCCTAAATTGGATACAATTGTTTTGCTTACAAATGAAGGGTCTGGCATGGATAAGAGGGATGAACACTGGAGCAAGCCCAAGCATGGAGATGATGGCATGCGCAAGGGGATCAAAAACGGAGTTACAACTGATGATTTCAGGACTTTGAAGCCACCATAAGGAGTGCATGAAGCCTGGGACGAAATATACAAGATGCCACTTCATAAATTCCGTCCAGAGGCTATTCTAGGTGTTGTGTCACCTTATTATTGGGCCAGGCCCATGTAATTTCGAAATACTTAAGTAGAGGCTGTTTTTAGAGTCCGTATGTGTGGGGAAACAAGAGTTAGGGTTGGTTTCGGACCCCTCCTCCAAGGGCCACAAAATTCCCCCCTCTTCCTCCATATATACACCCCTTAGGGCGTCGTTTAGATTTTGGGTTTTGTTTAGATTAAAAGTTCGGCATAGCTGCAACTTCACGTACTTCGTTTGTGTTCAACGACTAGACCAAGGCGTCACAGAACCCCACCTTGATCAATAAAGCTTTCATCTTATAGTCGCAATATCCAGATTGCAATCTCAGTTTCTTGCTTGTTCTTTGTTTGCTCGCAGGAAACAGACCCTCGTGGTCAGGTTGATCATGCTCCAGCGTGGTCAATAACCCTCGGAAGTTGGTTTAGTGATTGCTAAGGTGCGACGTCTCGCACGATCGTAGTCGGATCATCAAGGTCGACTCCCACAGAAAACGATAGCCACCATCTCATCGAAACATCGGGACACCTTTGCCTTTATCATGGCCCTTGGAGGATGTGTGCGAAACCAACCCTAACTCTTGTTTCCCCACACATACGGACCCTAAAAATAGCCTATACTTAAGTATTTAGAAATTACATGGGCCTGGCCCAATAATAAGGTGACGCAGCACCCAAAATAGCCTCTGGATGAAATTTATGAAGTGTCATCTTGTATATTTCGTCCAAGGCTTCATGCAGTCATTATGGTGGCTTCAAAGTCCTGAAATCATCACTTGTAACTCCATTCTTGTTTCCCTTGTGTATGCCATCATCTCCATGCTTTAACTTGCTCCAAGGTTCATCTTTGTTGTCCAAGCTAGGCCATTCATTTGTAAGCAAAACAAATGTATCCAATTTAGGCACCATCATATTCTCATGAACATTAGAATCGTTACCAAGAAACAAAAGTACCTGGTAATTCAATTGGCGTGTGCGAGCTCTAGTAATTGGTCCAGTATGTATGGTGGCAGGGGCCATGGGTGTAACAATGGTATTGATGTCCTCATCACGAGTGTGGAGCGGATGCTCACTCGGATTATTTTTAACTTAGGCAAAATCTGGTTCGCGACTAAGCCCCTGAGTGTGAAGAGGATCCTCACTCGGATTACTTTAACTTAGGCGAAAGCTGGTTCGCGGCTAAGACCCCAAGTGTGGAGCGGACCCTCACTTGGATTATTTTTAAACTTAGGCGAAAGCTGGTTCACGGCTAAGCTATCTCACCTCTAATCACCCACTAGAGGTGTGTTAGTTTCCGAATGGGATTAATCACCTGAGTGATATGCAACCATAGGTCAAACTTGTCAATATATGGAAAAGCGGGACTTTTATTTATCTAAGTTCATTCAGACTAACTATTACAAGGGAGAAATTTTATTCTAAGTATAAAAGTTGTGAAGCAGTTCTCCATTCCAAGCTCTGGGATTTTCTATCCCCCTGGTGAAGTTGTACAGTCTGTATGCTCTAGTGTGCAAGACCTTGGAGATGGTGAATGGTCCCTCCCAAGGGGGCACTAACTCGTGAGGTTTCTGTTGGTCCACTCGGAGGACCAGGCCTCCTTCATGGAAAGCACGCCCTCTGTCGTGTCTGTCGTGGTAGCGATGTAGGTCTTGTTGATACAAGGTTGATCTTATGAGCGCTAGCTCACGCTCTTGCTACAAAAGGTCTAGGCCATCCTGCCTTGATTCCCCAGGTCCAGCTTCCGAGTAGAGATCCACTCAGGTGGAATTATGCAGGAGGTCACTCGACAAGACTGCCTTTGACCTATACACCATGAAGAATGGAGTGCGGTTAGTGGATCGGTTTGGGGTCATTCACAGGCCCAAGAGGACTGACTGCAAATTGGGCACCTAGGCACCCACTGCATGAGTCAGGTCACACATGAGGCGGGGTTTCAATCCCTGAAGTATGACCCCATTCGCTCTCTCGGCTTCTCCATTCGACTACGGGTGTGCCACGGAGGTGTAGTCAACCCGAGTGCCCTGGGTGTAGCAGAACTCGCGGAACTCGTCTGAGTCGAAGTTAGACCCGTTGTCGGTGATGACGCTATGTGGGACTCCGAACCTGAAGACGATCTCTCTGATGAACTGAATTGCAGTGGCCGAGTCCAGCTTTTTTATGGGCTTGGCTTCGATACACATGGTGAACTTGTCCAGTGCTACCAATAGGTGTGTCAACCCACTCGCCCCAGTCTGGAGAGGACCAACCATGTTGAGTCCCCAGGCAGCGAATGTCCAAGTGAGGGTAATGGTCTTTAGAGCGGACGCCGGTTTATGTCACTTGTTTGTGTAGAACTAGCATCTCATGCATTGATCTACTATGTCTCGCGCGACTTCGTTGGCTCGGGGCCAATAGAATCCAGCTCTAAATGCTTTGGCGACAAAGGTCCGAGAGGGCGCATGATGCCCGCATGTTCTTCAGCGAATCTCTTGCAGTATTTGTCGTCCTTCCTCTGGGGATATGCATCACTAGGTGACTCCAGTCGTACTTTTCATATACAGTTGATCCCCAAGACGGTGAAAGCTTTGGATCGAAGGACAATCTAGCGCGCTTCATCCTCGTCGTCTGGGAAGTCTTGCCGGAGCAAGTATGCCAGATATGGTTCAGTCCACTCGGGAGTGATGACCAATACCTCTTGGACCAGATCAATTACTGCAGGAATATATACTTTAGTCGGGTTGGAGGGTCCGACTGGCTGCGGGGGCTCTTCCACAAAAGGGTATTCCTTGATAGTGGGCGAGTGCAAGTGTTCCAGGAACATATTCTTTGGTACTGGCTTTCGAGTGGAACCCATCTTGGCTAAGTCGTCAGTTGCTTGGTTCTTGAGGCGTGGTACTTGGTGAAGCTCCAGTCCTTCAAAGCGTTTCTCTAGTTTTCTCACGACATTGTAGTAACCAGTCATTGCTGGACTACGGATATCCCATTACTTCATGACTTGATTCACCACTAGGTCCGAATCGTCATAGACCATCAGTTGACGAATTCCAGAGAGATTTCCATTCGCAGCCCATATAAGAGGGCTTCGTATCCATCCTCGTTGTTGGAGGAGTGGAAGTGAATCTAAAGAACGTAACTGAGACGATCGCCCTTAGGAGATACCAAGACCACTCCGGAAACGGAGCCATGGAGCATCTTGGATCCATCGAAGAACATTTTCAAGTGTTCAGGAACACTCGAGACAGTCTGTTCTTGCTCGATCTACTCGGCCAGGGGCTGCGACTTGATGGCCTCCTTGGCAACCTGACATCCAACGGGAGGAGCTCATGTGCCCACTTGGCCACTCAGCCAGTGGCCTCTCTATTGTTCATGATCTTAGATAGAGGAGTGTCACTTATCACTGTGACCGAGTGTTCTTGCAAATAATGTGCTACCTTCTTTGCAGTTAGATAAATTCCTTATAGTAGCTTCTGATAATGTGGATGCCTTTGCTTGGAAGGTGTGAGGACTTCAGAGATGTAGTAGATCGGTCATTGGAGCTTCAAGGCTTTGCTTTGTTCCTCCCATTCCACCATGAGTACCATGCTAACAACTTGGCTCGTGGCCACGATGTATAGGAGCAAAGGCTCCTTGCTGCTCGGAGCAGCTAGCATCGGCTGGGTGGAAAGCAGGGCTTTAAGTTCCTGGAACACAGCCTGCGCTTCGGGAGTCCACTCAAACCTGTCAGACTTCTTCATCAATCGATAAAGCATCATGGCTTTTACACCGAGTCGTGAGATGAACCTACTAAGTGCTGCAAGGAAGTCTATCAGGCGATGTACATCATGCAGACGTTCTGGTTGCTTCATTCGGACGATCGCCCTATCTTCTCAGGATTGGCACTGATCCCTCGTTCAAAAATGAGGAAACCAAGTAATGGTTGGGTTGTGATGACCCAAAACCGACAATCCAGATGCCTTCCATGTTTTCGAGTTTCGTCGTGTGTGTTTTATTTTGTTTGTTGCATTGCATCGGCAATCCGTTGCCGCCATTTTTCTAAACTTGCAAACGTTCATAGTGTCGCTTGCAATTTGTCTCCGTTGACCTTTGTCGGACCCTTTGCAACCTGGATATTTGTTTTTCTCTCTTTCCTAAGCCGGAGTCTCTCTGCTCAGTTCTCAAACCCCCTTGTCTCCATGGCCTTTCGTAAAACCCCTCGCGCTCGTCTGGAACTTACCTGAACCCGACCGGCTCAGTCATTACTGATGGGTCCAGATCATCCCCAAACATCCCCATAATATCACTGGTTCTTGTTTTGACTCTCCTAACATAATTATCTCGGATTGTCCGATTACGATTGGAGGGACGAGATAGCCCTACCCACACCCACCTACTATAAATAGAGTGCAATCATCACACAAATCCCTAATTTCTAGGGATCCTCCTCCCTGCCGCCTGTCTCTGGTTCCCCTCGGGATCCATCCCGAGCCAACCAGCAACCCCCCACATCTCCCTCTCAGATCGACCCCGCGCTCGATCCCCTGCCTCGCCTCAATCTGGAGCCAGTCCATCTCCCCTCACGACCCGCTGCCTCCAGTGAATGTCGCGGGTGACCACCTTCAGCAGGACCCCCGCGCCCCTGTCTCTCCCTTCTTCTTCCTTCCCTCCTCCTTCTCTCACATGCTCTCTCTGTTCGTGCAACAGGGAGCCACCGAGGAGTTTGCGCCGGCCATCCTCGCCTCTCACGCCTAGAGGTCGTCGTCCTTGAGCTCCTCAACCCGTTCCCGCCTACCTCATCACCGTACCCAAGCCATGGCTACCGCCAAGTTCGTCGGGACGCTGCTGCTTCCCACCGCCCGGACCCGCCATGGAGTCTACGGCCTCGGCCGTTTCCCCGCCGTCTCCGGCAACCAAGCGAACCTCCTCATCCCCGCCACTGCCTCGCTGGAGGGCTCGTGCCAGCCAATGTCATCGTCGTTTGCCTCCTCAGCCGCCACCTTCGCCGCCATCCGTGAAACCCGGCGATGCCAACCACCAGGACCCGTAGAAGCCATCTCCGGGGATTGGCCGACGAGCCCCATTGCCGGTGAGAACATCCGTCACGCTCCTGCCATCTCCTTGCGGTCTCTCTCCTGTCCATCTCTTCTTCTCTCTAAATCCTCTCTCTTTACTTCGACAGGAGCTGTCGCCACCGCTGTAGTTCGTCCTCCTGCACCACACCGTCCCTTGCTGCATGCTCGTGCGCGCCCCACCGTGGCCTCCCTAGCAAGATTCCGCATCCCCGCCGGTCCTCTACAACCACAACAGTAGTTGTTGTTGGCTCCCGTCGCTGGCGAGTCCCCGTGCGCCCGCTTCAGTTTATGTCCTGGCCGCGGTGCCCACATGCTTTATTTTCCGCCCATCTCCCTTTGCATCACAAACACACAACTAGCTCAGTGGCTAGCGCAGCTTCTATCCATTCGAGGGGTTTGGGGTTCGAATCCCAACCGCCACCATTTTGCTCAGTTTTCTTGTTATTTTGAACACCCACATCTGATTCGGGCCAGATCTGCTGGGCTTGCACAGTGTGTTGCATTCGGCCCGGCTATATTTTTTCTCTGTGGACGAATTTCCTAATATCCAGTGCGTGCATAATTACATCAATTTGCAACTATTTTGCATTATTAATAACTAATTAACCATGCATCGGTTTAAAATGGTTTAAATATGTAAAATTCTTAGAATTTCATGTAGTTTCACAATATCTAACTTTCATCCATGTTTAAAATGTTGTTTGCATTTAATTTGCATAAATAACATGCTAAAATGGTTTATTTTGTAACTAAACAACCGTAGCTCCATTTTAAATAAACTTTATGTGTAAATGGGGTGGCAAATGCATAGATTAACATGGTGGCGTTACCTTGCATGTTTAACAACTCAAAAATATGGTTTAGGGCAGAACAGTACCAAATTCGAAATATGCATATGGGGATTTTTTGGTATTGTTGTTTGTTGTTTCGGCCTCATTTAAACTTGCCTAGATAGGTAGTTCAATTATGCTTCACCTCTTGCCATGTTTAACAACATTTAATCTTGTTGGGTACATAAACGGGAGTTAACTTAATAATTTAATGTGGTGTTTCTCCAATATGCAACTCGTTGCATATTAAGCTCCACTTAATTTGTAGTATTGTTTGTTGCACCTTGCCATGCCATGCCTCTTTAAAATGGTCATGCGTCATACTTGATTGTGCATCATGCCATGTTTATATGTGATGGTTGTTTACTATGTTGTTTGCTTCTCTCCGGTTGCACTTCTCCTTGATAGTTCCTGTTACATTGCGATTGTGAGGATCTGTTTGACTATGCCCGTTTATCTTCTTCATGTACTCGTTCTTCTTCCTAGCGGGATTTTAGGCTAGATGACTGTCACCTTGGATCTCACTACTATCTTTGCTATGCTAGTTGTCTCGATGCTACTGCGCTACCTGTCACTTGTTTATCAAGCCTCCCAATATGCCATGAAATAGCCTCTAACGTTTTCCACCAACCCAGCAAACCATTTTTTGGCTATGTTACCGCTTTGCTCAGCCCCTCTTTAGCGTTGCTAGTTGCAGGTTGTTCCATGTTGGGACATGGATATAATGGGATATCACAATATCTCTTATTTAATTAATGCATCTATATACCTGGTAAAGGGTGGAAGGCTCGGCCTTATGCCTGGTGTTTTGTTCCACTCTTTGTTGCGTAACGCAGTAATTTCAAAATTTTCCTATGCACACGCAAGATCTATCATGGTGATGCATAGAAACAAGGGGGGAAGAGTGCTGTCCACATACCCTCGTAGACCGCAAGCGGAAGCGTTATGACAACGTGGTTGATGTAGTCGAAAGTCTTCACGATCCGACCGATCCTAGCACCGAAGGTACGACACCTCCGCGATCTGCACATGTTCAGCTCGGTGACGTCCCACGAACTCTAGATCCCACTGAGTGTCGAGGGAGAGCTTGGTCAGCACAATGGCGTGAGGATGGTGATGATGATGCTACCGGAACAGGTCTTAGCCTAAGCACCGCTACGATATGACCAAGGTGTATTATGGTGGAGGGGGGCACCGCACACGGCTAAGTGATCAATGATCAACTTGTGTGTATATGGGGTGCCCCCCTCTCCCCATATATAAAGGAGTGGAGGAGAGGGAGAGGGCTGGCCTCATAGGCGCGCCCAAGGGGGAAGTCCTACCGCCGCTGGGAGTAGGATTCCCCCTTCCCTAGTTGGAGTAGGAGAGGGAAGGAAGGGGCAGAAGGAGATAAGGAAAGGGGGGCCGGCCCCCCCTCCCAATTTGGATTGGGCTTGGGGGGCGCCCCCACCTTGGCCGCCTCCTCCTCCTTTCCATTGTGGCCCATTAAGGCCCATTGACTCCCCGGGGGGTTCCGGTAACCTCTTGGTACTCCGAAAAATGCTCGAACTCATCCGGAACCATTCTGATGTCCAAACATAGGCTTCCAATATATCGATCTTTATGTCTCGACCATTTCGAGACTTCTCGCAATGTCCGTGGTCATATCCGGGACTCCTAACTACCTTCGGCACATCTAAACACATAAACTCATAATACCGATCGTCACCAAACGTTAAGCGTGCGGACCCTACGGGTTCGAGAACTATGTAGACATGACCGAGACTCATTTCAGGTCAATAACCAATAGCAGAACCTGGATGCTCATATTGGTTCCTACATATTCTACGAAGATCTTCATCGGTCAGACCGCACAACTACATACGTTATTCCCATTGTCATCGGTATGTTACTTGCCTGAGATTCGATCATCGGTATCATCATACCTAGTTCAATCTCGTTACTGGCAAGTCTCTTTAGTCGTTCCGTAATGCTACATCCCATCACTAACTCATTTATTACATTTCTTGCAAGGCTTATAGTGATGTACATTACCGAGAGGCCCTAGAGATACCTCTTCGATACTCGGAGTGACAAATCCTAATCTTTATCTATGCCAACTCAACAAACACCATCGGTGTCACAGCCCTAGCATTGGTTGCAGATAGTTGCATCAGTGAGCATCATGCATCCTGTTATTTTCAAGAAACTTGAAATGGGGATTGTTGAAACCCTAGCACCTAATGAATTCAACTAGGTTCGATAAAAATATTTTCAATGATCCCAAATGCCCTTTAGAAAAGTTCATGATTTTTGTTTAAGGTGAAAACCCTTGCCAAAAGTCATGCACATATTTCTAGGCCATTCTGGATTTTTGAATTAAATCATATTGTATTTGAATTTGGGCATTTAAATGCTATATATATATATATATTTAAGTGCTCAAATAATTGTGAAATTAAATGAGGGCTGTTGGAAACAAATTCACAAGTGCCCACAATTAATTTCAGCATTTTAACAAATGGTTTAGTATTTTTACTAAATCAAAACTTGCTGTAGAAAATAGAAAACAGAAACAAATAGAGAAAAACAGAGAGAGAGAAGTTACCTGGCCACTTACCTGGCGCAGCCCACCTGGCAGCCCACTGGCTGGCCCAGCACTGTGCTGGCCCGTGCCAGCCACCTGCTTCCTCTCGCCAGGCACGCAGAGAGGAGCGCGCCCGTGCACGCTGAGCTCGCCACGCAGCTCCTTGGCCGCCTGCCCCGCTTGGACAGCGTGGCCACGCCTCGAAGCCCCTCCTCAGCGCCGCCCCGACCTCGCCGACATCCCTATTCTCCCCTGGCTCTCTCCCTCGTCCCCACCCGCTATGGCCGACGCGCCCGTAAGCTGTCGCCGCCGTAGTTGACGCCACCGCCACTTCCTCGACTCCTCGCTGTGCCTGCGAGCTCCGCCTCGACTTCCTCGACCTCCTCGGTTTGCCACATGTAGCCGGACGCGCCCCTCTGCACTCACCGAGCTCGTCCCCGACCGCCATCGCCGGAGATCCCCCTCGACGCCCCGAGTGCCTCAGGCCCTCCCTGAGCTCGCCGTCCACTCCACGAAGATCGCCGTGAGCTTCTGCCCGTCCTCCCCCTCTATGTTCCCTTCCCTATACGTCGTAGCCACCGCATCGAGCTCTCCCGCACGCGCCGCCGCCTGCGACCGCCGCCGACGTGCCCCCGGCGACCATTTGGTCCACTCGGCGTGTCCGTCGCCCTCGCCGCATCGCGCACGCACACACCAGCACTTCAGCTCTCCCGCACGCACGCCGTAGCTACCGCTCGCGCCTCACCCGGGCTCCGGCCGCCGCGGCCGAGCTCCTCATTGACGCCTCCGGCCACCCCAGGCCCGGCTAGCACCACCGCCTGATGCGCGCTAGTCTGGGCTCTCGAACGAGCCCAACCACGGTGCGAACAAGGCACCATAGCGCCGTTTCCGCCAACGCCCGAGGTCCGGCAGCCGCTGAGCTCGATGCCGGCGAGGATTACGGCCACCCCAGCTCGCCCTATTTGCTCCGTTTGATGTGCACGGACCCGGGCTTCGCGTAGGTAGTCCCCGCCGCTGTTTTGGTTGTCGGAGGAGTGATCCCGGGCTCGTCCGCCGTCTCGGCTCGTCGCCGGCGACGTAACTCCAGCTAACCACCGGATTAACACTAACCTAGTCGACCACTTGGTCAAGGACTTGTGGGCCCAGCCCTGCTAACTAACCTAGATTAGTGCTAACTCAATCTAGTTAGTTTAGTTTAGTTATTGACACATGGGGCCCACTGTCAGTTTTGACCGGGGCCGACCCTGTTGACCAGCTGACGTCAGCCTGACCTAGTGCTGACGCAGTAAAGCCTTTTTGGATTTAAAATAAATCAGAAGAGGTTTAGAAATTCCAGAAAATGGTTTAAACTTCTAAAAATCATAGAAATTAAACCGTAACTCCAAATGAAATAATTTATATATGAAAAATTATCAGAAAAATTCAAGGAATCCATCTGTACCATTTTCAAGCTTGTTAGAACAACTTATAGCTACTGTTTAGGACAAATCAAATGAATGGCATTTCAATAACCATATGTGGAGTTTGAATTTGAACCTTGGGTTCAAACCAACTACACTTAATTGTGTTGCTAGTTGCATTAACTCAAACCACAGCATATTGACATGTGATGATCATGCATCATATTGTGCATTGCATTGATTGTGTTTCTTTCTCTGTTGCCGGTATTTGTCCCCTCTCGATAGACGTGGTTTAGACGATGAGATCGATGACACCGATGAAGAACTATATTACCTTCCGGAGTGCCAGGCAAGCAAAACCCCCTTGTTCATTCCGATACAATCCCACTCTCTCGCTCCTACTCTCTTTTACTGCATTAGGGCAACAACGATTCATCTGTTACTTGTTGCGGTAGTTGAACCCCTTATCCTCTGCATGACCTGTCATTGCCACAGTAAATAGATGAAACCCACTAGCATGAGTAGGAGTTGTTTGAGCCCTGATGTGCCTACTCATTCATGCTTGTTTGTCATGCCTGCTATTGCATAGAGTTGTGTTAGGTCTGATTCATCGGGAATGAATCGAAGGTGTGTGAACATGTCCTACTGTGTGTGAGCTAAGTGTGTGAACACGTTTTGGTAAAGGTAGAGGTGAGAGGCCATGTAGGAGTACATGGTGGGTTGTCTCATTGAAACCGTCCTCAGGAACTGAGTTCTGTGTCTGTCATCCATGAACAGCTACTACCACTCATTGGGATCCTTAATTGACCCTCTCGGCTTCTTAATCACCCTAGTACTCTGTCCAGGAGTTGCAACTAGTTTCTGGTGTTTTTAGGTTATGTGTTGGCGGCCGTGCGTAGCGCTGACCCCAGGGGTGGGCTATGTTGCGGTAGATACACCGTGGCCGGGCATGCCAGGCACATGTTTGGTGTCTCGGAACCCTGTACACATCGTTCGGGGCCGTATGTGGAAACCTCGGCCGGACTCCCTGTGGATGGAACCTGGATAGGTGATAAACCTGGACTAGAGACTTAAGTGTTTAGGTAGGCAGTGGCCGAAGGAACCCAAGGGTCCAGGAGCGGTTTGATCTCCCCTATCTTCTTCGCCGTGACCCTGATGACTGGCGCGGGGACGAGGGATGCCTATTCTTGTGTAAGTTGATGCCGCTTGATAATGATACGTATGATGTTAAGATGCCATCGCTTGAGGGAAAGGCTTGGGCAGGCGCAAATGGAGATTGTGTTGTTTATATTGGGTACAACTGCAGGTCGGGACTAGTGAATGTGTACACTCATCACCGGGTTCCACTTTGAAAAATCTCAGACGACTGCCCAGAGGTTGAGTACACCGGTATTCTACGTGAGTTCAAATACGATCATGGTGACTGTCATCTATGGAAGATAGCAATTTGTCGAGTTCCCAATCGCTCTTGGGGTAGTAGGAATGCTTATGTTGTCGCTATCTCAAACAACCTTGTTGTCGTCCTTCATGGTTCGACGCGATGGATATTGCTCAAAAATCGGTTTCTATACACGGATGAGTACTGTGATGCAAGTCAATACGAGGGTCTTGTGTTTGCTGCCACCACTCGTGGCACTGTTTTTGCAGGGAGTCCTCATGATTTCGGTACGTTTGTCTTCCACCGTTATTATAATTGTTTCATCCACATGCATGCAGGTTAGCTAGTTTCCCTTTACTAATTAACCTTCTTGTGTTTGCAAGGTCCTATGAACATTCCACCACCTATACTTGAAAATTTTATTCACGAGCATGAGGACGAGCAAGACCGATATACTTGGTGGCGCCTGGCAACTTATTCCGATGGATCACCTCTTCTTATCTGTATACGGGGCACTGCTGATGTTACTAAGGAACCAGGTGTTGTCTCGTATGGTCGCACTCTCCAGACCTATTCCAACATCCGTTGTAGGGTATTCAGGATGTATACTGGTGTACTAGCACCAACACCTTCTCCCTGGTTCAGTATTGAAAGTCTTGGAGGAAACTCACTCTTCCTTGGACAAACCTATCCAATGATGGTGGAAGGCGATCCAGCTGCTGTTGACACAACGTTACTACCATTTATGAGAAGCAACTGGATCAATACCCCGGACATTACTATGCTTCCCTACTGTCCCAATATGGGTATTGAAATAGGTCGCTTCTGCCTGTATGATCAGTCCTGTGTTGGTCTTGAGATAGACAGTAGCTGGCCCAGAGAATCACTTCTGGTTCAAAGCAAAAGTTTCCAACGCCGACGAGTGGTTGAGCTGAAGTTCATTTCATCGCTTTGTTATTTGTTGTGTGAGAAAAACTTTACTAGAATGTTCTGTTGGAAATGATCTATAATCCAATGTGTATCCTCGTTGTCGTTGTGGGTTGATGACTTGTTGTATGTAACCAATGGTACATTTGCATATGCGTCCATGAACACGCCTTCTAGTGGTGTCCATATGAACAGTGCTACTAATTTTAGTTGCAAAAATTAAATAGTGCTAGAGATTTGTAGCTGCATATTTTGACAAATCGTAGTGTTACAAGGTTGACAAATGGCAATGTTACTAGATAAACAAATGTCAATCTTTCCAGTTTGAGAAATGGCAACATACCCAAAATGACAGATATGCAAATTACCCAATTTTTATACATGGTTGCACACGGGTCATGCAAAACAGCCATTTGTGTTGAAGGGATGCAGAAATCCT
Source organism: Triticum dicoccoides (assembly GCF_002162155.2). Lineage (NCBI taxonomy): Eukaryota > Viridiplantae > Streptophyta > Magnoliopsida > Poales > Poaceae > Triticum > Triticum dicoccoides. Next base: position 284,650,798 of record NC_041386.1, read on the forward strand.
GCGCGACACATTTTCCTTGGCTTCCTGGGGAAGCTGTCGGTTTTCATACGGGTGTTCTAACTAAAACGTTTGCGATGAGTGTTTTATATTTAGAAACCGTTGACGTTTTTTTCAAAAGAAAATCATTTGGTAAGTCTGTACATTAAGAGAGAAAAACGCAAGTTCGTTCAAACCATATATTTCATTCACTCACACTGCGAATTTATATTCATATGATCGGGAATTCGAGATACACTATTAAACCCCAAAAAACTATTTCCAGTGGCGGCGTGCCGCGCCGTCGTTGTCGTTGTCGTCCTTCGGGACGCCGTTGTTGAAGTCTTCAAGGCAGCACAAAATGTTCTTCACTTGTAAATCAAACATCACGTCGTCGCGCGATAGACGGGGGGGTGCGGGAGTACGACAACTGGCGCCACTGAGAGGTAGCGGTCGATGGCATTCTCCCATTCCGCTGAGGGGCGGGGGCGCACGGGCAGGGACATGGGCACGGCGGGTGCAGCCAAACGCACGGGGACCGACGCCGCGGTGGGTGGAGGGGCACGCACGGGCGCGACGGATGCAGCCAAACGCACGGGGCCCAGCGGCACAGTGGGTGGAGGGACGCGCATGGGCACGGGGGCTGGCGCTAGCATGTACACGATCTCGCGCGGGTCCACGGAGAACTCACTGACGCTCGCGGCTTCCAGCTCTGCGATAGTGCTCGGCGACCAACCCATCAATGCTACGGGTATGGTCTCTGGCGCGGGCGCGTGGATGGGAGCTGGGACGGGAGCGGGGGCAGCAACCGCCGCGGCCAGCTCATTCTGGGCCATGTCCATGAGGCCCCATTCCTCCTTATTTTCTATCTCCTCTGGCTCGGAGTCGACTTCACCAAACTTGAAGACTAGTGGCAGATGATCATTCTGCACCATGGCGGTGGAGGTCTATGGGGGGGGATGGGAGGCGAACAGTAAGGATGCCTGTATTAAACAGCGGCTCGGGCGCAATTAATGGAGAGGAAGGCGAGTGGCCATGGAAGTCAAAAGGCATGCTTCCCACTGAGCCTGCACAGTGTAAAGCTCGCACGCTTCCCAGTGAGCATGCGCATTGGAGGACAGCTGAAGAGGCTAAGGGCCAACAACCATATGCTCCATATCTACATACATAACATATATAGTAATAGCTAGCACATTTTAAGAGGCTGAGGGCCAATAACCACAGCTATCCACTTGAAGCAGCTTAATCACGGCGACTCGGCATCTCGTCAATGAAAAGGAAGAGCCCTCCTGTGCCTTGGTAGAGCAGGAGTAGAACATTGTCTCCAATTTTCCAATATGGATGCATTGCCACGGGAAGCGAGAACTTGTTAATTTGAATGGTTCCATTTTTGCAGGAAATGCAGTACCTTGCAATCACTTTGGCGTTATTAGCAGGCACAAGTGTAACTCGACCACGCTGGGAAATCGATCCAGGAACGGCTGCAGGGGGCAATTTCTGTTGACATGTAGAATAAAAAACAATTGTAACATATCGTTGAAGATATATATAGTTTATGAGCATCAACATTAAAATAAGACTTTTTACTAGTGCTTTGTGCATGCAATTGGTCTTGTTCAGTGTGTGCACCATAGGTCTAATTAATGCCATCCAAAATCCAGCGTTCATACGCTATGTTATCTCTGTCAGATTATCAACAAACTTTATGACATGCTTCAAGTCCTTCTAGTGAAATTTGGTACGCTTAGTAACATACACATCGTTCAGTATGCATCCAACATATCCTGCTTAAAAGGTGGAAAGGGATTATTTATTCAGAAGATGGCAGAAGAATATATTGTGCGCATAAATTGGTAAACAGAATTTGTTACTGCCTAGGAACGGAGTCAGAATATGATTTCACAATTGGTTGCTTAAATAGTGGTCAATTGGTTGCTTAAATAGTAAAATGACAGCATGGAGAAAGTTGAAAGGACACTAACCTCGATAGGACTATGATCGGCTGATGACGTTGGGGAAGTAAACATCCATGTTAATTAGACCAGGCTATGGTGCACGCACTAGAATTTTATTGCCAGCTTTCAGTTCATAACACTTAGACATTTTTCTCCAAAGGTCCACATTAAAATAGGAGTGACCATCTTCATCAAGTTTTACGCTAACCATCATTGTAAACCCATGTTGCATTGTCAATATGACATCCTGGGAGTCATCAGCAAAGTAAAGCCCAAGATTTCCTTATACTCCTGTTCTTGCAAAGGAAGGGATGTACTGCTTGAAATGAATATTAAGATCGTAAATTAGATATATTGAAATAACTGAGCAAGATGCAAATATGGGAGTAACTGATAGAACATATCCATATATAGATGCAAGCAAAGTACAAAAATATAGCACTAAAAATAGATAATGTAATAAAGATTTGATGCCGACCGTGGTAGGTTGAGATAGAACATACTGAGCGCTCCCTGAAGTCATCCGGAATGGTGAGATAGAACTTCGTTTCCGACTGGCCACAAGCACAGTTGCCCGATTTTTGCTCGCACTGTGCACACATGAATGAACACACACGAATGAACTAGAACAAAAATGATTCCACGGCGATTTCCGCCGGTTGATTAACAACGACGGACGGACTGTGATAAGAGATGAGTGAATATTTCGCTAATTAGGTTAATTACCTTCTCCATGAGAAAAATCCCCGACCCAATCCTGCAGAAAACCCCAGTCGACCAGAGTCTAGAATGTCGGTGCAGATAGGCGGCGAAAAGCGGTGCTGGCAAAATCTAGTGTTGTTTGGAGCGCGGCCTACGGCCGCCGCCAATAGCCGTCGAGCTTAGGGTGCAGAGTTGCGGAGGAATCCACGGCGAGTGAGTGGGGACGAAGTGGGCGAGGGTTTTCTTTTCCTTATGCATGTCTGAGTGAACACACATGGTTCACAGAGGCGACGGAGATGAACCGTGTGCGATAGTAAATCACCGAGATTGAATGGGAATCCAAATTTCCTTTGTCTTTCATGCATGAGTTTTTTTCTATGATGAACATAAACCCTGCTAATCACCATGCTCAAATTTGACACTTTTCTGGGTTCATTTACAATATTTAGGGGATTATGTGCATTTTGTAGGCATTAATGCACATAATTCAAATTCAAACAATTGGTGCATGAAAGGGTGCACAAGAACGGTCTAGAAAAACCATACTCGTGGTATTTAGTAATTTATCAAGCCTTTTACTAGGAATGGGTAGAGATTTCAATGGAGTCAACCACAAACGCGTCATTTACTAGGTTATCAACTATAGAACAATGAAATATGTGCTTGAAAAACATGACGGCTAGCATGGTGCCATGGTATGGCCTCACCATGCCCTGGTTAAAGCTGAGAAGGTTTGATTTATGTCGTCATGCACGGCCTTCATAAAAGGAACCATCACCGAGGAACTTCAATGCTTTCGAGAGGGAAATCACCAAGATTGAAGGGGAATCCAACTTTTCATCCTAGTTTGTCTTTCAGATTTTTTTCCAACAATCAACATACCGCCTCAAATGAAACGTGTTCAAATTTGACATTTTTTTGAACTCATTTACCATATTTAGGGAATTGTGTGCATTTTCCAGGCATTAATTATGCACATAATTCAAATTCGAACAATTGGTTCATGAAAAGGTGCACAAGAACGGTGTGGAAAACCATGCTCGTCCTATAGAAAAAATGAAACACATGGTTGGAAAACGTGACGCCTGGTGTGGTGCCATGGTATGGCCTCACCATGCCCCTGGTAAAAATTGGAGAATGTTTTCCTTATGTCGTGATGTGCGCCTTTCAGAAAATGAACCATCACTATAAAAAAATACACTTCCGTGATGATATGTGTTTGTCACAGTAGGTCACGGTTTTTGTCATGCATGTACATCCATGACGATTTTATGACAGAATCAAGATAGTCATACATGTGCTGTCATGGAAGTGTTCCATGACATTACCAAAATTATCATCACGAAAGTGTTCACTTCCATGACGATAAATCGCGCGTCACAGAAGTGCTTTCGTCAAGGGTGACCGACACGTGGCATCCACCGTAACGGAACGCCGTTAAGATATCGGGACTGGTTTTGGATCCGATAACCCGTTATTAGCCCGGACCAATTCGGATTTTCCACGTGTAAAATCATCATTGGCCGGAGGAAACATGTGTTGCCTCACCGCTGGGAGAGATGTCATCCACTCATTGGACAAGAGGCGCCTATGATAGGTCGACACGTGGAACGGCCCAACAGTGGCCCATTCCGGTGAAAAAGGCCAGCCCAGTAAAAATTAGCAGGCCGGCCAATATAAGGCCTACTTGTGTCAGGTCCATTTTAGCCCACGACCCATACGAGATGTGCCAATTCGGCCCATCAACGGCGCGTTAAAGATTTGACACCATTGCAGCCCATCGTCAATTCGAGCCCGTTAACAGCCCGCTATATATTTGGGCTCAATATCGGCCCGATGAGATTTTGGCATATTAACGGCCCATTCAGTGGATGGGCCAATTTTCATGATGTACATCTTTCGGCCTTTTAGCGACCCATTTCAATGTTGGGCTAATTTTTGGCCCAGTGTGTCTTTCAGCCTGTTGACGGCCCATAAATGAGTTGGGCCATTTGTAGTCGGACCTGAGTTTCGGCCTTTTAGCGACCCATTTAAGTGTTGGGCCAATTTCCGACCCGATGTGTCTTTCAGCCTGTTAACGGCCCATATATCTGTTGGGCCATTTGTAGTCGGACCTGAGTTTTGGCATTTTACTGGCCCATGCTCTTCATGGTCCAATACCAGCCCGGTTTCTCTTTCATCCTACTAAAGGCCCACAACATAGTTGGGCCATTTATGATACGACCTGACTTTAGGCCTCTTAGCGGCCCATGCTCTTCATGGTCCAGTACAAGCCCGCTGTCTCTTTTGGCCTGCTAAAGGCCCACAGTATAGTTGGGCCATATGTAGCCCGAACTTAGTAACGGCCTGCTAACGGCGCGTGAAATTAATTCGGCCCACCTGTTGCCTGCTTCAACGTCGGCCTGTAAATGACCCGGGAGTGAAGAGGGCCGACCATTAACTTTTGGCATAGTAACGGCCCATTAACTTAATGGGCCCACTAAAGTTCGTACATGTCTTTAGGCCAAATTAGATAATTTGAGCCCGTTACGACGAGCAATTATGCACAGGACCAAAACCGATCAAGGAAAGGTACGACATACGAGGAAAAACGTTGCACATCCAGCATATATTACAGGAAATTACATCCACTGGGTAATCAAAGATTGATGCTAGTGCAAATAAATGAACAGAACCTAACAATCTACAGCGTCACAATCTGCAACCTCAGCACGGATGACGCCCATAAGCATGTGGGCAAGTTCTTGCTGCTTTGCTACACTGTCTCTGAAAATATTGATCAGTTGTTGTGTCGCACGACTCTTCACCTCTGATTCCTCCACCATTTCTACATTCCTTCAGCCATTAATTGGTTCACAAACATACATTTTTTCCGTTGCATTCGAGACAGAGGATACTGAACAGATTCAGATGGCGATTTTGGCAGGCTTGTATTGTTGATAGTGGAGAGTGTCTTGAGCACTGCATCATAACATAAATTAGGAGGGGAACCGAACAGATTAATCATGAGTTATTGCCATATTACCTGGCCTAGATTTATTGGAAAGAAACAATGGGGTTGTCTTGCTGTTTTCAGAGTTTGTCTTCTTATCTTCAGCAGCCTGCACCAAGTTAAGACACTAGCATTGCTATCATTGGCCAAGTCAGATAATAGGAAAGCAACATTGGCACAATGAACGTTTGGGAAACTAGCCAACACCAAATTAACACAATATGGCACAGCTATCATCAGCCAAGTAAGGTAATACGAAAGAAACATTGACACAATGAATGAATGGGCAACCAGAGCAGCACTACAATTCAGTAATGTGCATGATATGAGATAGTACACTCATGCGGCTCAGTATGCAAAACTACCATGCAGTTTTCTTTACAAAAATCAACATTGGCGCCTTTAACATTTTGCTACAACTAATTTTACATCAGATAAAGGTTGGATTCACGCCGATTAACAAAATACAAGCTGATGTAAAAACATAGTGATATACAACAGGTCTTACATCAGCATTGGAGCACAGAGAATTCCTGCAAGATATTTTCCTCGAATACAATCCCAATGAAGGAAGTCTTCTATCATTTAACCTTATTTTCTAAAAGAGAGATGGGTAAGAAACATGTAGAAAATATGACCAGAATGCTATAAAATTTCATGATGCGAGGATACACACACACCTCTTAGAATAGAGTTGACATTCTTTTTTGCTGGACTGGAGCGGACTAGTTCTTTGGCCACTGGAATCTGCTTATTATCAGTGGGAGTTGGGTTTCTCTATGCTGGAGTAGTATCTATGAAAAATGGAGTTGGTTTATTATCTCCTGGCGTTGGGATCTTTTGCAAAGACCTGGTTTGTAACCCTTCAGATTCTCACATAGCCGTCTTCCCCTTGCATGCCTTATATAGAAGAATGGTGCTTCAATTATAAAACATGCTACAGCAAAGATGGAATAGGTACTGAAGGATAGAAAGGTATGACATATTTACATGTATTCCGTCCATCTGGAAATAAATGGATGGGTCTAGGCGTATTGCAGTTCTAGATACATCTAGTTTTATCCATTGCTGCGACATATAATCCAGACGGAGGGAGTATGATGTAAGAGCTAGGGATACGACAGGACAACGCAGTAAAAATACACTGAAAACCCACTGCAGAGCCAAAGTGATCAAACCCGCTGATATGAGATAGTACACTCATGCAGTTCAGGATGCAAAACTATGAGGCAGTTTTCCTTAGAAAAATCAACATTGTGGCGTTTAATCATACATTTTGCTCAACTAAGTTTAGATCAGATAAAGGTTGGATTCACGCCGATTAACAAAATACATGCTGATGTAAAAATATAGTGATATAAGGTACTTACATCTGCATTGGAGCACAGAGAATTCCTGCAAGAATCTTTCCTCACAGACGATACCAGTGCAGAAATTCTTCTATCTGTTAAGCGTATTTTCTAAAAGAGAGATGGGTAAGAAACATGTAGAAAATATGATCATCATGCTATAAAATTTCATGATGCAAGGATACGCACACGCTTCTTAGAATGTAGTTGACATATTTTTGCTGGACTGGAGCGGACTAGTTCTTTGGCCATTGGAATCTTCTTATTATCAGTAGGAGTTGGGTTTCTCTGTGCTGGAGCAGTATCTATAAAAACTGGATTTGGTTTATTATCTCCTGGTGTTTGGATCTTTTGCATAGACCTGGTTTGTAACCCTTCACATTCTAACATAGTCGTCTTCCCCTTGCATGCCTTGTATAGAAGAATGGTGCTTCAATTATAAAACATGCTCCAGCAGAGAGATGGAATAGGTACTGAAGAATAGAAAGGCATGACATATTGACATGTATTCCCTCCATTCCGAAAAAATGGATGGGCCTAGGCGTATTTCAGTTCTAGATGCATCATTTTTTATCCATTTCGGCAACATGTAATCCGGAGAAAGGGAGTATGGTGTAAGAGCTAGGGATACGATAGGACAACACAGTAAAAAACACTAGTTGAATGTAAAATTGTATGCTAGCGGAATACATACAGAAAAAACTAAGGCAACATACAAGTGTATGATTGGGAAACTAAGATGGCGTTGCAACAAGGCACTAGAACATCACTTCAATGTAAAAAAACATGGTATGGTAGATAGATGAAGTACATACTGATGAATAACAATGCATAAGATATTCAGAAGCATGATGTCCAAATTAAGAAGCTGGCATTGCGATAGAGTAGAATGACAGTACTTGAATTTGAAAACATGTTATCATGAATGGAATAGGTACTGAAAAACAGGAAGGCATGACATATTTAGATGCATGTTCAGCATGCTAAGCACATGGCATTGCAATAGAGTAGATACACTCCAGGACATTACACTACAAAAAAAAGACACATCCGTGACATTTTGGGTCGAACGAAAAAAAATTCGGTCATACTTATGACACTTCTGTGACAATAATTGTGACAAAACACGGTATCATCATAGATGTGGTGGGGTCCTACTTCTATGACAAAAAATCATGAAAGAAAATGGGATTTTCGTCCTGGGCGGGCCGGAGACGCAGCTGCATGACATTCTTTGGGCCATCCATGACGGAAAAAATTGTGGTAGAAGCGAGGGTGAGGAAAATATCGGGGTGTTCCCGGTTACGGTGGGTGGTCGGGGCCGAGCGATGCGCATTTCTCTCATACACGCACGCGCGTGGGTGCGAGGCGTTGGGCTCTAACTGAACCCGAGCAAGGCATTGGGCTCTAACTGAACCCGAGAGATTGCACTGTAGGCTACGCATTACTAAACCCGAGCGATCGATCGATGGCTGTTAACTGAACCTGATCGAGCGATTCCTTCGCTACTCCTGCTAACTAAAGCCGATCGATGCTGCCTTTGGATGAATAGTGAGTGTTGCTAGGGGGGTTTTGGATGAACAGTTCCCGGTGGGGGTGGATGAACAGGACCCCGTGGTGTTGCCTCTGGATGAACAGGACCCCAATCGATCGAGCCGGTTGGGGCTGGATGAACAGGACACCGTGGATGGCAGGGTGAACAGGACCACCCCGTGGAGGGCAGGATGAACAGTAGACGGTGGAGGGCTAGATGAACAGTAGCCCGTGGAGGGCTAGATGAATAGTAGCCCGTGGAGGGGTGGTTGAATAGGAGCCCGTGGAGAGGGCTGGTTAAACAGTAGCTGGTGGAGTAGCACGCGATGGAGGCTGGATGAACAGGAGCCCGTGGATGAACAGTCGTAGGTGGAGGCTGGAGGAGGTCGATGGTGGATGAACAGTAGCCCGTGGAGGCTAGAGGGGGTCGGCGGTGGAGATGAACAGTATCCCATGGAGTCCCGTTTTGCGGTACGCCACACCCCTCCCAATGAATAGGAGCCCCGTTTCGACCGTAGCGCTCGAACACAAGTCTGTTTCCTTCGTTTTGCAGTAGGCCACACCCCTCCCGATCAATAGGACCCCCGTTTCGACCGTAGGAGGTCCGTTTCCTCCGTTTTGCGGTACGCCAGACCCCTCCCGATGAAAAGGATACCGTTTCGAACATGGCCGGTCAAACGCAAGGCCGTTTCCTCCGTTCTGCGGTACGCCACACCTTGTTTCCATCGGCTGTTCCGTCCAACCCTCCCAATGAACACAACGATGCATTCCGTTCCGACCCAGCCGGTTGGCTCCCCATGAACACGACGACGATGCTGTTTCTCCATTCCGACCCAGCCATGTACACGAGCCCTGGCCGTACGTATGCACGAGTAGGCATTTGAGACCCTGCCCGTATGTACGTACATGGCCGTATTTTATTTCTTGCACACTGGTCGTTGTACATACGTGTACATGCTACGTCTGCACCTCTACTACGACACGTGCGCGCCTCTACATCGACTAGTATGTATGTACACGTTCATGACCAGAATGACAACTCTATGTACGCTTCGACCAGGTGGGTCCCGACTGTCAGGCACTTGCGTGCGAAGATGTAGCTGGTGGGTCCCAGCAGTCAGGGGGAGAATCGTTTTATTTTTGTTTTTGCCTGGACGCACTTCCTTGCATGCGAAGATGTAGCTGGTCTGTCCTAGCAGTCAGGGGGAAACGTTTTTTCGTGAAATACGGTGGCCCGTCGAGTGGGCCCCCCTATCAGGTGGAGGAATAATTATTTTGCGCGTAATAAGGAGGCACTTCCTTGTTGCGGCTGTGGACCCAGCTGTCAGCCTCTCCATGGACAGTCCACGTCCGATGGAAGCCGTTCCTTGACCACGTTCACCACGCCGCGCCGAGAGCACCAGGGCGGTGGACGACGGCGAGGCTAGGAAGGAGACGGCACGGAGCCGGGGAAGACGCGACAGTGGATGCCCACGCGTAGAGGAGTACGAGAGTTCACTGGTTTGCTGCAGTGTGAGGCTGCCGTCACCGCAGAATAACAGGGGGTGTGGGTGAGTAGAGGGATGGCCTGGCGAGCGGTGGGAATAGTAGGGGGAGGTGAGGCCTCTGGGGTAGCACAACTGGCCACGGGAGGCAGGAGCATGCGGCACAACCGGCGCTGCTTTGGGCGACTGGAGCAACAAGACCAGAGGTTGAAGAAGCACTACGGTCGTTGGATGGACATCGTACGGTCACTGGAGCTAGAATCGTTCATATTGACTAAGTTGACAAAGCACTCTGTCCCCGTCAACTTAGTAGGCCCACAAGTCAGTCTCCCACCAAGGTGGGTCCCAACTAGCACGGGGAGTATTCTTTTTTTTTTGTGCGTAATAAGAAGGCACCTCCGGTGGGTCCGAGCTGACAGCGCGGGGAACGTTTTTTCGCGAAATACGTTGGCCCGTCCGGTGGGTCCCAGCAGTCAGGGGGGAAACATTTTTTTTGCCAAATACGGTGGCCCTTCCGGTGGGTCCCCGTTGTTAGGTCGAGGAATAATTATTTTCCGCGTAATAAGGAGCCACTTCCTTGCGGCTGAAGTGGACCCAGCTGTCAGCCTCACCATGTAGAGTACTCTTCTGATGGAAGTCGTTCCTTGACCACGTTGACCACGCCGCGCCGAGAGCAATAGGGCGGTGGACGACGGCGAGGCCTAGGAAGGGGACGACGCGGAGCCGGGGAAGACGCGACAGTGGATGCCCATGCGGAGAGGATTACGAGGGTTCACTGGTTCGGCTGCGATGTGAGGCTACTGTCGCCGCAGAATAACAGGGGGTGTGGGTGAGTGGAGGGATGCCCTGGCCAGCGGTGGGAGTAGTAGGGGCGGTGAGGCCTGCGCGGCAGCCGGCCACGGGAGGCAGTAGCAGGAGGCCGTTGGATGGACATCGTACGGTCATCGCAGCTAGAATCGTTTATATTGACTAAGTTGACAAAGCCCTTGGTACGCGTCAACTTAGTAGGCCCACAGGTCAGCTTCCGAAACGGTGCGCCCGAGATGTCAGGGGGAGGAATCATTTTTGGGGTGGGTGAAGCTAGAATATCCGACATTGAAGAAGAAGCATGGCATCCCTTGGATGGACATCCAACGACCAGTGCTGCTAGAAGCGTGTGTTGACTATAAGTTGACAAAGCCTTGCATACGCGTCAACTCTCTTTAATTTGAGGGGGCACGTCAACTTAGTAAGGCCACAAGTGTGTGGCAGAGAACTTATAGCCCATTTGAGATTTGTAAGAATGTGTAGCTTATAACCCACAAGTATAGGGGATCGCAACAGTTTTCGAGGTAGAGTATTCAACCCAAATTTGTTGATTCGAAACAAGGGGAGGCAAAGAATATTCTCAAGTATTAGCAGCTGAGTTGTCAATTCAACCACACGTGGAAACTTAGTATCTGCAGCAAAGTGTTTAGTAGCAAAGTAATATGATAGTGGTGATAACGGTAACAAAGTAAAGACAGCAAAAGTAATGTTTTTGGTATTTTAGTGATTGTAACAGTAGAAACGGAAAAGTAAATAAGCGTAAACCAGTATATGGAAAACTCATAGGCACCGGATCAATGATGGATAATTATGCCGGATGTGGTTCATCATGTAACAGTCATAACATAGGGTGACACAGAACTAGCTCCAGTTCATCAATATAATGTAGGCATGTATTCCGTAAATAGTCATACGTGCTTATGGAAAAGAACTTGCATGACATCTTTTGTCCTACCCTCCGTGGCAGCGGGATCCTATTGGAAACTAAGGGATATTAAGGCCTCCTTTTAATAGAGAACCGGAACAAAGCATTAACACATAGTGAATACATGAACTCCTCAAACTATGGTCATCACCGGGAGTGGTCCCGATTATTGTCACTTCGGGGTTGCCGGATCATAACACATAGTAGGTGACTATAGACTTGCAAGATAGGATCAAGAACTCACATATATTCATGAAAACATAATAGGTTCAGATCTGAAATCATGGCACTCGGGCCCTAGTGACAAGCATTAAGCATAGCAAAGTCATAGCAACATCAATCTCAGAACATAGTGGATACTAGGGACCAAACCCTAACAAAACTATCTCGATTACATGATAAATGTCATCCAACCCATCACCGTCCAGCAAGCCTACGATGCAATTACTCACGCATGGCGGTGAGCATCATGAAATTGGTGATGGAGGATGGTTGATGATGACGACGGCGACGAATCCCCCTCTCCGGAGCCCCGAACGAACTCCAGATCAGCCCTCCCGAGAGAGATTAGGGCTTGGCGGTGGCTCCGTATCGTAAAACGCGATGAAACTTTCTCTCTGATTTTTTTCTCCTCGAAAGCCAATATATGGAGTTGAAGTTGGCGTCGGAGGGCCACCAGGGGGCCCACGAGGTAGGGGGGCGCGCCCAGGGGGGAGGGGCGTGCCCCCCACCCTCGTGGACAGGGTGTGAGCCCCCTGGTCTTCATCTTTGGCGAGGATTTTTTATTATTTATTCTAAGATATTCCGTGGAGTTTCAGGTCATTCCGAGAACTTTTGTTTTCTGCACATAAAACAACACCTTGGCAATTCTGCTGAAAAAAGCGTCAGTCCGGGTTAGTTCCATTCAAATCATACAAGTTAGAGTCCAAAATAAGGGCAAAAGTGTTTGGAAAAGTAGATACGACGGAGACGTATCAACTCCCCCAAGCTTAAATCCTTGCTTGTCCTCAAGTAATTCAGTTGACAAACTGAAAGAGAAAAAGAAAAACTTTTACAAACTCTGTTTGCTCTTGTTGTTGTAAACATGAAATGCCAGCATTCAAGTTTCAGCAATTATTATGAACTAACCATACTCACAATAACACGTAGGTCTCACAATTACTCATATCAATAGCATAATCAGCTAGCGAGCCATAATAATAAAACTCAGATGACAACACTTTCTCAAAATAATCATAACATGATATAACAAAATGGTATCTCGCTAGCCCTTTCTGAGACCGCAAAACATAAATGCAGAGCACCTTTAAAGATCAAGGACTGACTAAACATTGTAATTCATGGTAAAAGAGATCCAGTCAAGTCATACCCAATATAAACCAATCATAATGAATGCAAACGACAGTGTGCTCTCCAGCGGGTGCTTTTTAATAAGAAGGGTGATGACTCAACATAAAAGTAAATAGATAGGCCCTTCGCAGAGGGAAGCAGAGATTTGTAGAGGTGCCAGAGCTCAATTTTTGAAATAGAGATAAATAATATTTTGAGCGGCATACTTTCACTTTCAATGCAACAACTATGAGATGGCTGTATCTTCCATACTACATGCATTATAGGCAGTTCCCAAACTGAATGGTAAAGGTTTATACTCCCCCTCCTCCACAAGCATCAATCCATGGCTTGCTCGAAACAACGAGTGCCTCCAACATTCAACGGGTCCCAGGGGGAGTTTTGTTTAATTTTTTTGATTTTCTTAGATCTTTTTGGATCATGGGACTGGGCATCCCGGTTACCGGCCCTTTCTCGTGAATGAGGAGCGGAGTCCACTCCTCTTGAGAATAACCCACCTAGCATGGAAGATATAGGCAGCCATAGTTGCACATGAGCTGCTCGAGCATACAAAACAGAATTTCATTGGAAGGTTTGGAGTTTGGCACATACAAATTTACTTGGAACGACAGGTAGATACATCATATAGGAAGGTATAGTGGACTCATATGGAACAACTTTGGGGTTTAAGGAGTTTGGATGCACAAGCAGTATTCCCGCTTAGTACAGGTGTAGGCTAGCAAAAGACTGGGAAGCGACCAACTGAGAGAGCGACAACAGCCGTAAACATGCATTAAAATTAATTCACACCGAATATAAGCATGAGTAGGATATAATCCACCATGAACATAAATATCATGAAGGCTATGTTGATTTGATTCAACTACATGCGTGAACATGTGCCAAGTCGAGTCACTCAATTCATTTAAAGGAGGATACCATCCTATCATACCACATCATAATCATCTCAATAGCATGTTGGAACGCAAGGTTAACCATTATAACTCATAGCTAATCAAGCATGGCACAAGCAACTATAATCTCTAAATGTCATTGCAAATATGTTTACTTCATAATAGCTGAATCAGGAACGATGAATCATCATATTTACAAAAACAAGAGAGGTCGAGTTCATACCAGCTTTTCTCATCCCAATGAGTCCATCATATATCATCATTATTTCCTTTCACTTGCATGACCGAACGGTGTGTATAATAATAAGAGTGCACATGCATTGGACTAAGCTAGAATCTGCAAGCATTCAACTCAAGAGAGAAGACAAGTAATATGGGCTCTAAGTTAAATAAACAATCATGCATATAAGAGGCACTAAGCATTTTCAATATAGTCTTCTCGACCCCCAAAGAAAGGAAAAGAAAAAGAAAAACTATTTACACGGGAAAGCTCCCAACAAGCAAAAGAAGGATGGGAAATATTTTTGGGTTTTCTTTTTAATTCTACTACAAGCATGGAAAGTAGACTAACACTAATTTTTTTTGTTTTTCTTAAGGTTTATTAAACACACAAGAAGAAAGCAGGAAAAAGGAAAATAAACTAGCATGGATATTACAGTGAAAGAGTATGAGCACCAACATCTAGCAATGAGTGTGAACATGAATGTAATGTTGGTGGGAAATACGTACTCCCCCAAGCTTTGGCTTTTGGCCTAAGTTGGTCTATTGCCAGGGATAACCTGGCTGATATCCGTAGGTGAAGCTGGGGTCGTACTGCGATGCAGGGGCTACCGCCTGCTGAGCAGCAGCACGGCGTCAGGCTGCTTCCACTCCCCTCTCGTACTCATCTGCCTCCTCTCTGGTAATAATATATCTTCCTCTTGCCTGAAAATCAAAGAAGGTAGGAGCAGGAAGAGCAACAGGGACCACACGCCGTCTGTCAAAGATTAGTCGATACTGGTAAGGTGGTCCAGTCCTCTCAATGAACTGGTGGGAAAACATAGGATCAAGATCTAAATAATAAGTGGGAAACTCCACATTACCCTCACGAATGTCTACATCAAGAAAATTAGTTAAGCGGGTTGCATAAATTCCTCCAAAGAAATCTCCGTTATGTCTATTAAGATGCAACCTACGAGCTACAATGGCTCCCATATGATAAGCTTGGTCCCCTAACACGGCAGTTCTGAGAATGGTGATATTAGGGGCACACATGTGACATGCTTCATCCTTAGCAGTTATACATCTACCAATGAAGAGAGCAAAATAATGTATAGCAAGAAAGTGAATGCTCCCTATAGTGGCCTGTGCTATATCTCTAGATTCCCCCACAGTTATTCTAGCAAGAAAATCTCTATATTTAGATTTAAGGGGATCCCTAATACTACCCCAAGATGGAAGTTTGCATGCACGAGTGAAATCCTCTAAGTCCATGGTATAAGACTTGTCATAAAGGTCAAACATGACTGAAGGAGAATTACGCGAAGATGAATAATCAAACCTCCCCACAAATGAACTTGTGAGATAACGATAATGGGGGCATTTATCAGCTTCAAAGTCCTCAAGACCGGCATTACGCACATATGCGTAAAATTCTTCTTTAATTCCCACTTGATTCATAAAATTTTCCGAAGGCCATTCACAGGGCCTGACAAGAGCGTCTCTTGGTGGTTCCTCGTCACCATCACGCATTGCAAGTCTGGGACCTTGCTTCCTTGAAGAACCACCGTGGAACATCCTCCTAAGCATATTTTTTTCTCTGAAAATAATTCTGAAATTTTTAGTAACTTCAAACAAAAGTGAACCAACTTCAATAAGATTAATAGCAACTACTCATACAAGTGCCTAGAGCATATATCAAGCATTAGAACTACTTGGAACCATATATATTTGACATGCAAGCTCAAGAACATGGTCACCTATGCAGCACAAATTTGCAATGAATAAAGCACTAGAACAAAAACTAATTGGACCAATGGAGGAGTCACATACCAAGGAACAATCTCCCCAAGCAGTTTTGTGAGAGGTGCTTTGAGCAAGGAGATCGAAAATCGCAGCAAAAGTTGCTAGAACACGAGCTTGAGTTGGTTTTTCGAGTTTGTGCGAGACAGAGGAAGAAGATGGGTGCAGGAATAAGTGGAGGAGGGCCACTGTGGGCCCACGAGGCAGGGGGGCGCGCCTAGGGGGGTAGGGCGCGCCCTCCACCCTCGTGACCAGGTGGCAGCTCCCCCCGCAGTAATTTTTGCACTAAAAATCCTTAAATATTCCCAAAAAAATCATATTAAATTGGCATGGCATTCTGAGGAATTTTATTTTCGAGATATTTTTATATTGCACGGATAAGTCAGGAAACAGACAGAAAAATACTATTTTACTTTATTTCTACTAAAGAACAGAAAATATAAAGAGGGTACAGAAGGTTGTGCTTCTAGTTTCATCCATCTCATGCTCATCAAAAAGAATCCACTAACAAGGTTGATCAAGTCTTGCTAACAAACTCATTCCGATAATCATGGAACCGGAGAAATTTCAAATAACACTATGTTACCTCAACGGGGATATGGACATCCCCAACAATAAGTATATCATATTTCTTTTTGACAGTAGGAAGAGGAAATTCAAAACCTCCAAATATAATCGATGGAATTTTTCCAATAGAGTTGATACTATAAACTTGAGGTTGTTTCCTCGGAAAGTGCACCGTATGCTCATTACCATTAACATGAAAAGTGGCATTGCCTTTGTTGCAATCAATAACAGCCCCTGCAGTATTAAGGAAAGGTCTTCCAAGAATAATAGACATACTATCATCCTCGGGAATATCAAGAATAACAAAGTCCGTTAAATAGTAACGTTTGCAACCACAACAGGCACATCCTCACAAATACTGACAGGTATAGCAGTTGATTTATCAGCCATTTGCAAAGATATTTCAGTAGGTGTCAACTTATTCAAGTCAAGTCTACGATATAAAGAGAGAGGCATAACACTAACACCGGCTCCAAGATCACATAAAGCAGTTTTAACATAATTTCTTTTAATGGAGCATGGTATAGTAGGTACTCCTGGATCTCCAAGTTTCTTTGGTATTCCACCCTTAAAAGCGTAATTAGCAAGCATGGTGGAAATTTCAGCCTCCGGTATCTTTCTTTTATTAGTAATGATATCCTTCATATACTTAGCATAAGGATTTGTTTTGAGCACATCAGTCAATCACATACGCAAAAAGATAGGTCTAATCATTTCAGCAAAGCGCTCAAAATCCTCATCATCCTTTTTCTTGGATGGTTTCGGAGGAAAAGGCATGGGTTTCTGAAACCATGGTTCTCTTTATTTACCATGTTTCCTAGCAACGAAGTCTCTTTTATCATAACATTGATTCTTTGATTGTGCGTTATCAAGATCAACAGCAGGTTCAACTTCTACATCATTATCATTACTAGGTTGAGCATCATCATGAACATCATCATTAACATTTTCACTAGGTTCATGTTCATTACCAGATTGTGTTTCAGCATCATACATAGAGATCATTTGGATTATCAAGTGGTTCAGCAATAGGTTCACTAGAAGTTTGCACAGTTCTATCATTTTTCTTTTTCTTCCTTTTAGAAGAACTAGGTGCATCAATATTATTTCTTTGAGAATCTTGCTCGATTCTCTTAGGGTGGCCTTCAGGATACAAAGGTTCCTGAGTCATTCTACCAGTTCTAGTAGCCACTCTAACAGCATAATCATTTTTCTTACTATTCATTTCATCAAGCATTTCTTTCTGAGCTTTAAGTACTTGTTCTACTTGAGTGGTAACCATAGAAGCATGTTTGCTAACAATTTTAAGTTCACCTCTAATATTATCCATATAATCACTCAAGCGTTTAATCATAAAGGTATTCTGCTTTAATTGTCTACCAAAATAAGCATTAAAGTCATCTTGCTTAAACATAAAGTCATCAAACTCATCCAAGCACTGACTAGCAATTTTAGTAGGAGGGACTTCAACTTTATCATATCTATAGAGAGAATTTACCTTTACTACCTGTGTTGGGATATCGGGAGGTTCTTCAGTAAATAAGTAATTGAGATCATATACTTCTTCAACAGGCGGTAAATTAAGACCATGTATTTCTTCAATAGGAGGTAAATTCTTAACATCTTCAGCTTTAATACCTTTTTCTTTCATAGATTTCTTTGCCTGTTGCATATCTTCGGGACTGAGAAATAGAACACCTCTCTTCTTCGGAGTTGGTTTAGGAATAGGCTCAGTAATTGGCTCAGGAGCTGGCTGAGGAGTTGGCTCGGGAGGTGGCTTAGGAGGTGCATAGTTATTTTCATTTGCCAACATATTATTCAATAAAATTTCAGCGTCATACGGTGTTCTTTCCCTGAAAAGAGAACCAGCACAACTATCCAGGTAATCTCTGGAAGCATCAGTTAGTCCATTATAAAAGATATCAAATATTTCAGGTTTCTTAAGAGGATGATCAGGCAAAGCATTAAGTAACTTGAGAAGCCTCCCCCAAGCTTGTGGGGGACTCTCTTATTCAATTTGCACAAAATTGTATATTTCCCTCAAAGTAGCTTGTTTCTTATGAGCAGGGAAATATTTAGCAGAGAAGTAATAAATCATATCCTGGGGACTTTGCACACAGGCAGGATCTAGAGAATTAAACCATTTCTTAGCATCACCCTTTAATGAGAACGGAAATATTTTGAGTATATAAAAGTGGCGCGATCTCAGATTATTAGTAAACAGGGCAGCTATTTCATCTAACTTACGAAGATGTGCCATAACAGTTTCAGATTCATAGCCATAAAAAGGATCAGATTCAACCAAAGTAATTATATCTGGATCAACAGTAATATCATAATAATCCTGATCAGGAACACAGATAGGTGAAGTAGCAAAAGCAGGGTCGGGTCTCATCCTACCTCTAAAAGATTCCTTACTCCACTTAATTAGTAACCTCTTACGTTCAGGTTTATCCGGACAAGCAAGAATAGCTTCATAAGATTCATTATTAAAAAGATAACCCTCAGGAATAACAGGCATAGGTTCATCATCACTAACATCATCGTGTTCAGGTTCACTAATTTCTCTTTCTCTAGACTTAGAAATTTGCTCATCTAGAAATTCACCAAGTGGCACAGTAGTATCAAGCATAGAAGTAGTTTCATCATAAGTATCATGCATAGCAGAAGTGGCATCATCAATAACATGCGACATATCAAAATTCATAGCAGTAGTAGGTTTAGGTGTCGCTAGCTTACTCATAACAGAAGGTGAATCAAGTGCAGAGCTAGATGGCAGTTCCTTACCTCCCCTCGTAGTTGAGGGATAAATTTTTGTCTTAGCATCTTTCAAGTTCTTCATAGTGTCCAGCAGATATAAATCCCAAGTGACTCAAAGAATAGAGCTATGCTCCCCGGCAATGGTGCCAGAAAAAGGTCTTGATAACCCACAAGTATAGGGGATCGCAACAGTTTTCGAGGGTAGAGTATTCAACCCAAATTTGTTGATTCGACACAAGGGGAGCCAAAGAATATTCTCAAGTATTAGCAGCTGAGTTGTCAATTCAACCACACCTGGAAACTTAGTATCTGCAACAAAGTGTTTAGTAGCAAAGTAATATGATAGTGGTGATAACGGTAACAAAGTAAAGACAGCAAAAGTAATGTTTTTGGTATTTTTGTAGTGATTGTAACAGTAGCAACGGAAAAGTAAATAAGCGTAAACCAATATATGGAAAAATCATAGGCACCGGATCAATGATGGATAATTATGCCGGATGTGGTTCATCATGTAATAGTCATAACATAGGGTGACACAGAACTAGCTCCAGTTCATCAATATAATGTAGGCATGTATTCCGTAAATAGTCATACGTGCTTATGGAAAAGAACTTGCATGACATCTTTTGTCCTACCCTCCCGTGGCAGCGGGGTCCGATTGGAAACTAAGGGATATTAAGGCCTCCTTTTAATAGAGAACCGGAACAAAGCATTAACACATAGTGAATACATGAACTCCTCAAACTATGGTCATCACCGAGAGTGGTCCCGATTATTGTCACTTCGGGGTTGCTGGATCATAACACATAGTAGGTGACTATAGACTTGCAAGATAGGATCTAGAACTCACATATATTCATGAAAACATAATAGGTTCAGGTCTGAAATCATGGCACTCAGGCCCTAGTGACAAGCATTAAGCATAGCAAAGTCATAGCAACATCAATCTCAGAACATAGTGGATACTAGGGATCAAACCCTAACAAAACTAACTCGATTACATGATAAATCTCATCCAACCCTTCACCGTCCAGCAAGCATACGATGCAATTACTCATGCACGGCGGTGAGCATCATGAAATTGGTGATGGAGGATGGTTGATGATGACGACGGCGACGAATCCCCCTCTCCGGAGCCCCAAACGGACTCCAGATCAGCCCTCCCGAGAGAGATTAGGGCTTGGCGGTGGCTCCGTATCGTAAAACGCGATGAAACTTTCTCTCTGATTTTTTTCTCCTCGAAAGCCAATATATGGAGTTGGAGTTGGCGTCGGAGGGCCACCAGGGGGCCCACGAGGTAGAGGGGCGCGCCTAGGGGGGAGGGGTGCACCCCCACCCTCATGGACAGGGTGTGGGCCCCCTGGTCTTCATCTTTGGAGAGGATTTTTTATTATTTATTCTAAGATATTCCGTGGAGTTTCAGGTCATTCCGAGAACTTTTGTTTTCTGCACATAAAACAACACCATGGCAATTCTGCTGAAAACAGCGTCAGTCCGGGTTAGTTCCATTCAAATCATACAAGTTAGAGTGCAAAACAAGGGCAAAAGTGTTTGGAAAAGTAGATACGACGGAGACGTATCAGTAGCCAATTTTTGAATTCTAATGGAATTTACTACCGCCCATTTACAGTTTTTTAGAAGTACAACCCATTTCAACCAATCGTTCAAAACAGAATTCAATTAAATTTCCCATATTTTGATGGGATCCGAAATATTTTTATCCCGAAATTTCTAGTAAGATTAAATACAATTTCAATATAAATTTATATTACGTAAAAATCCAACGAAACATTGCGCTCGCAACAATTAATGAAATTAAATTTTTCAATATCCAAAAATAATATTTTATAAAGTAGTTATGTGTTTGGTGCATTTTTTATAGTTACTGCCCAGTTTTTATAATTACATCCCATTTATTATTTCTTAAAGCCCAATTTCTTGTTAAGCCTAATGCATCCCTCCTAGGAAAGATTTGCAGCCCAGCGGGGCAGAGAATAACAACTTGACCTTGCCTCGGTATTCCTAAAACAATTATAGCTGGGCTAGCCATTTTTAGCTTGAGAAAAAATTAATATCTGGGCTGGATATCTGGCCTGGGCTAGATGGGCCACAACCCGCCGAGTTAATAGCTGTAGCGATGTTTTCGTTGTTGTTCAGAGGAGAAAAATTAATATCTGGGCTAAACATCGCTCAAGAAAAACTCTGCAATGCTCACACCTCAAAAACGCAAATACTGCTCGAGCTGCTTGGTCCCATATGTCGGCCGCTTCTTGTGCAATTCTCTCGTCTATTGATTACATAGGTTGACAATGGTGTGGGACCCTGATGTCAGGAAACCAGGAGGAAGCAGAAAAAATTATTGTTTTATATACTAAGAAGGAGGCACTTGCGTACGTGCGGCTATGGCCCTGGTGGGTCCTATAAGTGCATCTAGTGCCACCCCTAGTTTTTTTAGAGTATTGACGACAAACCTGGTTGAGGGACTAATGTGTTTGTGAGAATTGCGGGATAACACAGGTAGAAGTCCCTCATTGATTCAGTTTTCCTACCGGAGAAGACCCCTAAAAATGTATGAAGACACTGAAGTCAAAGGTGGTATGTGAATACATTCACATTGTAGACTATGACAAGACAAGACATCGTGTGAAGACTATGGAGCGCGAAGAGTTAGTTATTTCGTCGTTCTTTTTCTTCTTTGTTGAGTCATAGGAGCCACCGTACTGTTAAGTGGGGTTCAAGTGAACTAGTCAGAATGACTGAAGTGATGCTTAACGAAAATCCTATGTCTTCGAGCAAAGACTATGAGAGCAAATCTTATCCAGAGCTGGATAAGTCAGCTTTGCTTGTAGCTCAAGTAAAGTTGCCGTGTGTGTTTGAAATATGACCGTTGGAACACGTGTCAGTTCCTTAGTGACCCAGGGTCACTTCAGACAAATCAGGTCGGGTTGCCTAGTGGCTATAAATAGCCCACCCCTTACACCATAAATTGGTTGGCTGCTCAGAGTTAGTGCACGACTTTTGTCGTTTGAGAGCAATCCACCTCGAAGCCTTTGAGAGAGAAATCCTTGCGAGGACAAAGCCCTAAACACCCAGAGCCAAAGAGTGTTAGGCATCACCTAAGTCTTCCTGTCTGTGTGATCTGAAGACTTATTACACTTGAGGACTGTGAATCCTCCAGCCAGTTAGGCGTCGCTTTATGAGCATCCAAGAGTCATTGTGGGTCGCCGGTGAACGAAGTCTGTGAATGTTTGGAAGTCTACATTGAAGACTTACCAGAGTGATTGGGCGAGGACTGGGTGTCCTTAGCTCAAGGGGAATAAGGTGAAGACACGGTCTTCTGAGTTAAATCTCAACCTCCCTAACCAGACGTACAGTTGTGACAGCAACTGGAACTGGTCCAACAAATCATTGTCTTCAACGAGCTACTGGTTCTATCCTTCCCATCTCCTTATTTGCAGTTGGTCCTTGTGAAGTCATTGCCTATCTGCATTATCTTCTTTCTTCACTGAGCGACTGCTCGTTCTGATTGGCTTCATACTATCTTCCATCCTGATCCATACTACCTAGCTGCTATTAGTCTTTGCGTTTTCACTTCATTGAATACTTGACTATGGCTTCCCTAGTGTAGTCTACCTTCTGCTGCATGGTCATAGGTTTATTTCTATCGTTTGTCTTCGAAACTTCCATGTTTTGAAGAATTTCATAAAAATCACCTATTCACCCCCTCTAGTCGATCACTAGCACTTTCAATTGCTATCAGAGCAAGGTACTCCCTTGTTCTGTGTGATTCAGTTTAACCACCTGGAGTTTAAGCTATGTCGACTGCAGGGATAATCAAAGTCTCCACTGCGTGCCCCCTCTTCGATGGAACTGAATATCCCTACTGGTAGAATAAGATGCGCATGCATCTTGAAGCCATTGATGTCGACCTCTGGTATGTCGTCAAGAATGGTGTCCCCAAGGCTGGTGAAGGTGACACCGCTGCTGATGTCAAGAAGTTCGTTCAACTGGACTCCACTGCCAAGAACATCATATGTGGTCATCTGACCAAAGGGCAGTATGGCCGTGTGAGTGCTCTGGAAACATCTAAGCTAGTCTGGGACTGGCTCTCCAAGGTCAACGAGGGCGTCTCAACCCAGAGAGATCAAAGGATCAGTGTCCTTCGCAACCTCTTCAACCGCTTCAAGAGGAACGACAATGAGAATGTTCAGCTCACGTTTGATCGACTCACTGACATCACAAATGAGCTTCAAGCTCTCGGCACTACTGAGATCACCAAGCATGAAATTGTCAAGACACTCCTGAGATCACTTGACAGCTCGTTTGACACCCTAGCCCTAATTATTCAAGAACGCCCTGACTTCAAAAGCCTGGATCTGTCTGACATACTTGAAAGGCTCAACACACATAAGTTTCATCTTTCTGAGAAAAGAGACATCTACGGTCCCAACTATGGGCGAACTTGTGCTCTGAAGGCAAAATCCGTTTCCTCATCTGAAGAAGAATCTGACTGCAGTTCTGATGATCCTAAAGACATTGGAAAGGAGCTTGCTATGCTTGTGAAGAAGTTCCAGAAATTCACCAAGAAGAAAGGCTTCAGAAAGTCCTTACGATCCAGCTCAAGGAATGATGAAGCTTCTACTCATGACTACAAGAAGAGAACATGACACAAGTGCAAGAAACCTGGTCACTACATCTCTGAGTGTCCGCAGTGGGACAATGAGAACAACAAGAAGAAGAAGAGCAAGGAATATGATTCTGACGACAGGAAGAAGAAGAAATACCCAAAGTCTTCTTCCAAGTCTTCCTCAAAGTCTTCATCACACAAGAAGAGCTCATCTGGCAAGGCTCATGCGTTTGTTGGCAAGGAAATGGATTCAGAGGAGGAGTCTGCTTCTGAGGAGGCGGAGGTGGAGTCTGAGGAGGAGTCTGATTGTGGCGTTGCATGTCTGGCTACAGCCTATGTTGCCAAGTCGATCTTCAACACTGAAGACAATGACTTCGTCACCGACGTTGATGCTGATGATAAGGACAACTCCGCTCCCACCTACTGCTTCATGGCACGTGGTGCCAAGGTAAACTCACACACTACTCACTATCAAACATCAAGTGAAGATGACTCTGATTGTGGTTCCAAACCCAGCTACAAAACACTTGCTAAAATTACAACTGAACAACAGAAAGCTATGGAACATATTCAAAAACTGTTAGACAAAAGCGATGACCTGTTAGACGCTGAAATGACTCGATCTCAGTCCTTAATTGAAGAAATTAAAAATCTTCATGTTAAGTATGAGGAACTTGAAAGTCGTCATGAAACGCTCTCAACAACTGATGAATAGCTTTCCTATGATTATCTTCAAAGGAAGCAAGATCTTGAGAAATTGAGAGCGGCTCATGAAGATCTTCAAAAGGAAAACGAGTCACTTCGCGCCAAACAGATCAGTTCCGCTCAGGAAGGATTTGAACCACCATGTCTTAAATGCATTGAGCATGACAACACTACTTCTATTGCTGGATGTTCTACAGCTGCTACGGTTGCAATATCTTCAACTCTTGATGTGGTAACTAACCCCTCTGCTGAGGATACCACTGCTATTGCTGATGAAAATGCTAGGTTGAAGACATTGCTTGAAACAGGGATGTACAAAAGTCTCAAAGGGCATCAGACACTATGTGATGTCCTCAAAAGGCAGATCCTGAACCGAAACCCTAGGAAAGAGGGTGTTGGGTCCGAAAGGAAAATGAATGCTGATGGCTCTTACTGGAAACCTGAGCAATACCCCAAAACCACATGGGTTGCTGCAAAGGAACCTTCAGTGGATCCATCCACCCTATCTGGCTTCACTTGTACTAATCCCATTGTCATTGATGAATCCTTTGATGCAAACTATAAACTGTTTAAGAATCAGAGTGGTGAAGTGTTTGCCAGGTATATTGGTACTAACTGCAGGAATGGGCCACCTATGAAGAAAGTCTGGGTGCCGAAAAAGTGTCTGGAGAATCTTCCTGTGAATGTCGTCATGACACCACAACTGAAGAAGACAAACCCCAGACCACAGGCTTCATATGGTCCAAAGACTTCATACATACAGAGGACTCACCTGAGTCGCACTAACGCAAATGTTTTGTAGGGAAACCATACTCAGGCCTATGAATATGAGCGTGTTTCATCAAACCGCCATGTTCATAAGACCAAGAACTACTCTGCTTATTCTTATGAGTACTATTGTCCACCTGCAAGACCATTTGCTAGGGCTCCAAAGCCAAAGTTCTCAGATGCTGCACTTAGACTCATTGCTTCGAGCCACCTCTAAAGATGTGGGTGGATAAGAAAGCTTAACTCTCTTTTGCAGGGAAGGTTCTCTAGTCGAAAATAAAATGCGTCTGGAGCTATTGCTGGGGACCTTAAACATCTTGTAGGGCGCAAGATCAAATGCCCAAATGGTCTTATTATGTATTTTTTTCCTGAGTCGCTTGCTACATTCCCTATCAGTCCTAACCTCGATCTAAGCTTTCATAATCCACTTGCTCGTCAAATGTTTATGCTTCACAATTCTCTTCGTGAAGCCTATCCCCCTAACTGCACTGTAGGGTATGACACCAGATGCTTCAGAATGGATTATTGATAGTGGATGTACTAATCACGTGACTGGCAAGCTAAGTCTTCTCATGGACTCAACTCTACGTCCATCTGGCAAAAGTCACATCACATTTGCTGATACTGGCAAAAGCAAGGTATTGGGTCTAGGTAGAGTTGCAATCTCAAAGGATCAGCACATGGATAAAGTGATGCTTGTTGACTCCCTTGGTTTAAACTTAATGTCCGTCTCAATGCTTTGCGATTTGAACATGATTGTGATATTTGGAAAATATCGTTGCCTTGTTCTAATGGAATCTGACAAGTCTCTAGTCTTTGAAGGGTATCGGAAAGATGATTTGTACATGGTAGATTTATCAGCAGGACCACAGCTCGCCATATGTCTTCTTGCAAAAGCTTCAGAATGCTGGCTCTGGCATCGGAGGCTAGGACAAGCTGGCATGAGGAATTTGCACACTCTTGCAGAGAAGAAGCATCCCTCGAAGACAATCATGACAACGACTCAACCCTTTGAACTGCTACACATGGACCTCTTTGGTCCTACTCACTACTCAACTCTTACTACTACTGCTTGTCTCTATGGCTTCGTCATTGTTGATGATTATTCAAGATATACATGGGTGCATATAATTCTCTACAAGACTGAAGTGCAGGATGTCTTTAGACGCTTCGCCAATCGAGCCATGAACAACTATGGTGTCAAGACCAAGCACATCCGAAGTGAAAATGGCACTGAATTCAAGAACACCGGCCTCGACACTTATCTTGATACATTGGGCATCACTCATGAGTTCTCAGCTCCGTACACGCCGTAGCAGAATGGCATCATGGAACGCAAGAACAGAACACTTATTGAGATGGCTCGGACAATGCTCGATGAATACAAGACTCCAAGGAAGTTCTGGCCTGAAGCCATTGATACTGCATGCCATGGCATCAACCGTGTTTATCTTCACAAGCTTCTGAACAAAACATCCTATGAACCCCTCACTGGTAAGAAGCCAAATGTTAGTTACTTCAGAGTATTTGGTGCCAGGTGCTGGATCAAGGATCCTCATCACACTACAAAATTTGCACCGAAAGCACATGAAGGTTTTGTGCTTGGTTACGGAAAGGATTCGCACTCCTACAGGGTCTTCAACCTCTTTCACTATAAAGTGGTTGAAACTGTGGATGTGCGGTTCGATGAGACTAACGGCTCGCAAAGAGAGCACCTGCCAAATGTGCTAGATGAAATTCCACCCAGTGAATCCATCAAGCTTATGGGAACTGGAGAAATCATACCGTCTGAGGTACAGCCTGAAGAGGAACTTATCATCTCTGCACCTAATGAACTCGAAGACAATGCTCAGCCTGAAGACAATCCTTCAAACAATGACAATGATCAGCAAGAGCAAAATCTTCGTCCAGTACATCCTCGTGTTGCAAATGAAGTACAAATTGAGAAGATAATCGATAGCATCAATGCACCTTGTCCACTCACTTAATCAAGGGCAACACAACTAGCAAATTTCTGTGGACACTTTGCATTCGTCTCAATATCAGAACCTAAGAAAGTTGTTGAAGCCTTCATGGAACCTGAATGGATTCAAGCTATGCAAGAAGAGCTTCAACAGTTTGAGCTGAATAATGTATGGGAACTGGTCAAGCGTCCTGATCCTCGTAAGCACAATATCATAGGCACCAAATGGATATATCGCAACAAGCAAGATGAGCATGGTCAAGTTGTTAGAAACAAGGCTCGTCTCATTGCTCAAGGATACACTCAAGTTGAAGGAATTGATTTCGATGAAACATTTTCTCCTGTGGCTAGGCTTGAAGCCATACGCATACTACTAGCCTATGCAAATCATCATAACATCCTTTTGCATCAAATGGATGTGAAGAGTGCTTTTCTCAATGGCAAGATTGAAGAAGAAGTGTATGTTGCACAACCGCCTGGCTTTGAAGATCCAAAACATCCTGACATGGTTTACAAGCTCAACAAGGCACTATATGGCCTCAAACAAGCCCCTCGTGCTTGGTATGACACACTCAAAGACTTCCTGAAGAGCAAAGGCTTCAAACCTGGTTCCCTGGATCCCACTCTCTTCACTAAGACATATGATGGTGAACTGTTTGTGTGCCAAATATATGTGGATGACATTTTCTTCGGCTGCACTAATCAGAAATACAGTGATGAGTTTGGATATATGATGCAAGTGCAATATCAGATGTCCATGATGGGTGGGCTGAAGTTCTTCCTTGGTCTTCAAATACGGCAGCAACGCAACGGCATCTTCATATCTCAAGAGAAATACCTCAAAGATTGCCTGAAGAAGTTTGGAATGCAAGACTGCAAAGGTTATACGACACCAATGCCTACCAAGAGTCATCTAGATTCAGACACCAATGGTAAAGAGTTCGATCAAAAGGTATACCTCTCCATGATTGGTTCTTTGCCTTACTTATGTGCATGTAGGCCGGATATCATGCTTAGTGTTTGCATGCGTGCCCGATTCCAAGCGGCACCAAAGGAATCGCATCACTTAGCTGTGAAGCGAATTCTTCGATATTTGGCTTACACCCCAACACTAGGATTATGGTATCCAAAGGGCTCAGAGTTTGATCTAGTTGGATTCTCGGATGCTGATTATGCTGGTGACAAGGTGGGTCGCAAGTCTACATCAGGCACATGTCACTTTCTGGGACGAACACTTGTGTGTTGGTCTTCAAAGAAGCAGAATTGTGTATCTCTCTCCACTGCTGAATCTGAATACATTGCTGCTGGATCTTGCTGCACTCAGCTTCTATGGATGAAGCAAACACTCAAAGACTATGGCATTCATCTGAAGCAAGTGCCACTCTACTGCGACAATGAAAGTGCCATCAAGATCGCCAACAACCCAGTTCAGCACTCGAAGACAAAGCACATTCAGATCCGTCATCACTTTCTCAGAGATCATGTCATGAAGGAAGATATTGATATCATTCACGTCAGCACTGAAGATCAACTGGTAGATATCTTCACAAAGCCCTTGGATGAGAAAAGGTTTTGCAAGTTGCGGTGTGAGCTAAATATCTTGGAATCCTCAAATGTCCTGTGATCATGCACACATCCTAACACTGATGCATGTTGATGACTTAGATGTGCAAACACACGAAGTAACGTATATCTTCAACAAATGAAGACTTACACTCTAAGTGTGAATACATTAACGCGGAATTAGACTTCTGAGCGCCACGATAATTGTGCGCCGTGTTTGGGTCTAATACTTCCTATACGGTGGCTAACGCCACCACCAAACTTGTGTTTGGAATACTTTCTGTTGGCGTTACATTTGCAAAGTCTTCGCATTTTGTTTGTCTTCAGTGTTAACATGTCTTCATGTTTATCTTCAATATACTGATTTGGTTTCTGTCCTCTATAGCATTGACTTATAGCTATGTCTTCTAGTTGAATCTTTTGAACTAAGTGAATGTGATCGGACCCTGACCATTCTAGGCTCCCGTCTTAAGTCTATCTATCCAAATCATATGCATTCTATTGAAACTGTCGAATGTCTTCACTGCGTCCTTGTCAGCAGAAGATACAGAGACAAACATTAAATCTGTTTTAAATGCTCAATCCTTTTTACCTGAAAACCGGAGAAGCGGGAACGACCACTCTACAATCTATGCGTTCGTGGGAACGTGGAACAACCTCCTATGTGTTGCATGATCGCCACGTCTCCTTCAGATGTGAACCACCAGGGGCACCTGCGTAATAACGTTGTGCCGCCCCTGTCCCTATAAATACACGCCTCACCCCATTCATTATCTCTTCTTCCACCCTCACACAAACCCTAGCGCCAACGCTAGCCCTCGACGACGCCGGCGACGAAGCGCTTAGCTGCCGCAACCTCAACGACGCCGTCATCGCGCAGACCGCATACATCGTCTTCTCCACCGTCGCCGTAGGTGTCCTCCGTCGCCAAGTTAGGGCACGGAAGATCGAACTGCTCGGCCTACTCTTACACTCCGTCTAGCAGTTCCTCGTGTGGTAAATAAAGCCTCTTTTTACAGTCTTTTTGATCTGATAGATTCATCCTTTCCAACCACAAGTGGTTCACGTTGCTACAAAGTTGGATCTATCCTGTTCTGCATTTCATAGCATGCCTAGTATGTTCACTTATGCTTCACAAAGTAGTTAGATTCCTCACTTGTACTTATTTGTGGATTCGTACAAATCTGGAACCAACTCACTACATATGAAGGAATGTCTTCGCACTATGAGGTCAATGTCTTCTAAGCTGATTTATCTTCAAAATCTTCTAAGAATGCATATGACCTCTTCCCCTTCCCTCGCATCTCTAATGCTGTCACAGGTACATGTCCGTGGGAGAATCCCTTGGTTCTCATAGTCTGCATTCATTTGCAGAGTTCTTACAGCGTCACATAAATTCTCCTGAAGCCAGTTCCTGTCTGACCAGTAGATGGAAGACTTCGACAGTGTTGAAGCCTTTTAGTCTAAACTTCATGACAACTGAAAAATCAGTCAGGAAGGGCGGCAGACAACGCCGTGGAAACACTGCTAAGGACCTGCCATCGGATCTCTATGAGTTATACAAGTCAGATCCAGAAGAAACCTACGGAGAACGCAAGAACCGAATCCAATGGATTCGAAGACATTGGGCAGAGGAATGGTTCAAGTACAGATTCGTCACCAAGGAGTATGCTGAGAAGAATGCCTTAAAGGGCCCCTGGGGAGATATAATATACAAAGGTCTTCAGCCCAAGTCGAAGTCTGAAGCTATTGCTCAAGGCTTCTACCCCTGCATGATTCGTGGACCTCAGCCTGCTAATGCTGACCCATCCTCTCTGTTATGGTGTCGTTAAGATAATCTGTTCAAGCGAAACTATCAGGCTGCAAAGAACTCGGCCAAGGAAAACAAGAAGTCTTTGGGATTAGACTTCAACCCAGGCCCCTCTGCACCACGTGCTGACGGCAAACGCGAAGCTGAACCCAATCTTATTGGGCCCTTCTACAACTTACAAGGTCTCATCACTCATATTCAGGTTCAAGGGGCAGCCGTGGATCACTCGGCAGATGACACTGATTCTGACGAAGCACCTGCACCACCGAAGCCTGTGAAGCAAAAGAAACCAAAGGCTTCAAAGCCCTCTTCTACACCAAAGGTCTCACGGGCAAAGCCTCTGGCCACTGCACCTCCTGAAGTCAGTGTGCAGTCTAAAGATCTCTCACGCATCTCCAAGTCTGACAAGTTGAAAAGCCCATGCAACCCACTGGTCAAGCACTGACTCCTACTGCTCTTTTGAGAAACGAGAATGACGCCATTATATCTGTCCAGCGACGACGATCTTGGCGATGACGCTGTAGAGCAATTGATAAAGAGCAAGCAAGAGGTGGAAATCTTCAATGATCTTCCCCTCTTTGATGTGGAGATTCTGTACAAGTTTATTGATGAGTGGTTTGATAGCCCAGATCTCAGTTTTGATGATCTTCAGCTCCCAATTGGCCTCAGCGTGTCTTTCCATGGAGCCATTGCTCCTGAGCTTGCTCTTGCACAGAAGATTGTTGAGCCGAAGCACAAAATTGACTATGAAAAGGCTCAGTTCAAGAAGCACATGGCCAAGCTCAATGTTGAAGACATTCAAAACTTCAAGGTCATGATGCATGAGCTCAAGGAGGCGTTCCACAAGAAACAAGAAGAAGCAAAAGGTTCTCATGAGTGCATGAAGAATCTTGCTGCCAAATGTGTTCCAAGGCTACAATGAAGCTGAAAAGCGCAAGGCTTTGGGGCGACTAGGCATCGTCCCCAGAATGGCTGCCAAGAACAAGAAGAAGAAGCCTGGTGTGGCCGAACCAGAAGCATCAAGGCAGGAAGAACCTTGCATTGTCTTCCTAGCTAGTATGACAGGCTCGAAGCCTAAGGTCCCCACAGTGGCTTCAGAATTCAAGAAAACTAGAGCAGCTGAAGCCGAAGCCAGAAAGTGCAAGACCAAAGCCACCACTGATGATGCTCCCCCAACCAAGAAAATAAAAACAATGAAGAAAGACCGGGCTGCTTCCACAAAGCCCCTTGTTGTCGAGCCAATTTTTGTTGCTCGTCCTTCCTCTGCACATCGAGAATGTCGTTTGGTAGTTCATGAGCCTGCTTCCACAGAGGCTCCTGAAGCTGAAGAGAATCCAGCTGTTGACCCCAACACAGCTGAAGACATTGGTCCTCACGACAATGTTGAAGATGATGAAGTCCTTCCTCAGATCGAGCATAATTTGGTATCATCGCCTGTTCTCACGAACAGCGAACTCATCAGCATTGGTCGTCCATTGACACCAATTGCTTAGGATGACTCATGGGCTGATCACCCTCAAGAATCCCCTCGTGCTGAAGAAACACTAGTCACTCCCCCACCACAGGTCACCACTCCGGTGATTGACAGTGAAGACTTTCAGGCCCAACCAAGGCCACAGGTCACATTGTCAAGTTTTCCAGAAGGAGAAGAGCGCCAATCCGTTTCATGCAAAATCTTCCCTGAAGCCTCTCCTACTATGAACATCCCTGAATCTGAAGCCAAAACGGCTGAAGATATTCTGGCTGCATCGGCCGATGACCATGAAGAAGAACCAAGAGAAGAAGAACGTGTTGGTACACCCCCGTCCAACCCTGAAGTTGTTCTCGAGGAGAACGTGTCCGACCCTCCAGCTCCTGAAGTGGAGGTTACCAATACTGAGGCGGCCACCAAGATCAACACTCAAGCCAATGACATTGTCATGACTGAAGCTAATGTGGCGCCTGAAGCTAATGTGGTGCCAGAAGTGAATGCACCTGAAGCCAATGCAGCACCCAAAGCAAATCCGCTTCCTGAAGCCAATGCCTCTGCTCATGTACCTCCTACAAGGACACACACCATTGAGCAAGCATATGATCGTGGACAGCTTGTTACCGACCACTGGCCAATCCTGGTTCCTCTGCCTGCTCCCGGACCTCAATTTGCCTATCATGTGGAGCACAAACCTCAGGTCCAGAAGCCAAATCCAAGGCTACCACGGTTTCCAGGCACTACAACTTCACCGGGATCATTTAATCTGAATGGGTTCAAGGCACACAACACATTCTTCGACAGTGACAAGAACCCCTATACAAGGCCAAGAATCTCTTCGGACCGATTCTGGAGTTATTAGCAGGGAAGCTATTATTCATGCATCTTGTACAATCAGGGACGCATCTTCCCTCATATTCATCTTGATTGTGAAGCCATTACTGGAATGCCATGCCTTGAAGAAGCCCTTGACTGCTTTCGTGATGCGGATCTGCTCAACTTTGTGACTGCCAAGGAACACTGGAATGAAGAACTTCTTCAATTCTATGCTACCCTCCACATTCATGGATACAACAGGGATCCGAAGACTTGGATCCTTGAGTGGATGACAGGAGATGTTCATCATGAAGCTAAAGCCCAAGACATCATTGATCTTACAGCCCTGCCCACTCCTGGCGAATATTATGAACCAGGTTGTCAACAACACCAGAATGCTTTGGAGAGCATTTTCCAGAAGCCAGAACCCAACATGATTCAAATGCGGAGCATGGTGAAGCCTTTGCCACGTGACACCGAATACCCAACCGAATTGTTTGTTGAAGACCTAGAGTATCTGCCCCGCACCATTTACCATATCATCAAAAAGACTCTGTGGCTTTCAAAGGACATTCATCTGCAGTGAAGCTTGAAGGAGCAATGAAGACTTTGGTTTTCTATATCTTAAATGGCATAAGCTTCAATGCTCAAGACTTCTTCATCAGGGAGTTGGCTGCATCTGGCTCTGACATCTTTGGTCTGCAGTTCTATGCTCCATGGGTAATGCGTCTTATCAAGCTTCACTCTGCCTTCAACTATCAGCCGTCTGCGCACAATCATCTTGTATTCTTGCCAGAGGTTGATCTGTCTGTTGAAGCTATTTACCCAGAGCCTGCAAAGGATACAATTTATCTTCACAATGTTGATCGTCAAAGCTTCACCTAGCCCATTAAAGGAGTTTAGGCAGTCTCTCGTGTTTATCCCTTGGCTAGCAGCACACGCGCCCCTCGCGCCCGAACTGAAGCCACTGAAAGCACCATTGCCCAACGGCCTCGGAAGCGATCTCGTGTTCTCAACGATCGAGAGCTTCTCGTCGCTCTACATCATAAACATGAGAAGCATCATGACTGGCTTAAGCGTCAGATGAAAAGCCTCTTGGTGGACGTCAATCGCATTCGCAATCTTGCCACCAAGAATGCCTTTGTTACACATGAAACCTGTCGAAGGTCCTCGAAGAGTTTGACCTTGCTCAATACTGAAGAAGATCTTCAAGATGATGGCTTCACAGAAAGATTCAAGTTTGACTCCACTCCTCCAAGGAATGCTCACTTTCGTCGGACTCCCTCCCTTGAAGACTCTGACTATTCTTCGTCAGCTGCAACGGTGAATGTCAGAGTTATCGATGATCAAGATGATGCCACTTCACCACCTCCACCGTTAGCGCGTCTCGACACTGCACCAAGTTCTTCTACACCACCTGACCTCAACAACGACCCTGCTGCTTCGCCTAGTCCTCATGGGAACGAGTAGAAGCTCTATGTCTTCAAACCTTTTTGGTCATTACTAACAAAAGGGGGAGAAGCATATGAGTTGATAGTCTTCAAGCGGGTCCATATGGGTGGTTGCTTTACTTTTTGCTACTTTTGCCAAGTGCTTACAACTCTCGCTTTTGAAACATTTGGTTCGTTTTGAGTTGTAACACTTAAACTTGATGGTCGTTTGCTACCTTTTTTGACACTATGTGATGCGATGATAAATTCCGCATGTGCGACGATAAATTCCACACGAAGTCATTTTGCAAACATCCATTTTTTTCATTTTGCATGTCATTATCTTCATTATATCATTTCATGCATGATGAATTGTCTTCATAAGTAGAAGAGGAGCTCCGCAAGTACAACCTGCCATGTGCATTTGCATTCAAAAGTAAAATACTTATATGCACATCTTCAGGGGGAGCCTTTCTGCTACTTACGAAGACAATACTTAAATCCTTTACAATTTCACATACTTTATCCCCGTTGAAAACTTCAACCAGTTTGTCATCAATCACCAAAAAGGGGGAGATTGTAAGTGCATCTAGTGCCACCCCTAGTTGGTTTTGGAGTATTGACGACAAACCTGGTTGAGGGACTAATGTGTTTGTGAGAATTACAGGATAACACAGGTAGAAGTCCCTCATTGATTCGGTTTTCCTAACGAAGATGACCCCTAAAAATGTATGAAGACATTGAAGTCAAAGGTGGTATGTGAAGACATTCACATTGAAGACTATGACAAGAAAAGACATCGCGTGAAGACTATGGAGCGCGAAGACTTAGTTGTTTCACCGTTCTTTTTCTTCTTTGTTGAGTCATAGGAACCACCGTACTGTTCAGTGGGGTCCAAGTGAACCAGTCAGAATGACTGAAGTGATGCTTAACCAAAATCCTATGTCTTCGAGCGAAGACTATGAGAGCAAATCTAATCCAGAGCTGGATAAGTCAGCTTTGCTTGTAGCTCAAGTAAAGTTGCCGTGTGTGTTTGAAATCTGACCGTTGGAAGATGTCTCAATTCCTTAGTGACCCAGGGTCATTTCGGAAAAATCAGGTCGGGTTGCCTAGAGGCTATATATAGCCCACCCACCATAAATTGGTTGGCTGCTCAGAGTTAGTGCATGGCTTTTCTCGTTTGAGAGCAACCCACCTCGAAGCCTTTGAGAGAGAAATCCTTGCGAGGACAAAGACCTAAACACCCAGAGCCAAAGAGTGTTAGGCATCACTTAAGACTTCCTATCTGTGTGATCTGAAGACTTATTACACTTGAGGACTGTGAATCCTCCAGCCGGTTAGGTGTCGCGTTCTGAGCATCCAAGAGTCATTGTGGATCGCCGGTGAACGAAGTCTATGAAGGTTTGGAAGTCTACCTTGAATACTTACCAGAGTGATTGGGCGAGGACTGGGTGTCCTTAGCTCAAGGGGAATAAGGTGAAGACACGGTCTTCTGAGTTAAATCTTAGCCTCCCTAACGAGACGTACAGTTGTCACTGCAACTGGAACTGGTCCAACAAACCATTGTCTCAACGAGCTACTGGGTCTATCCTTCCCATCTCTTTATTTGCAGTTGGTCCATGTGAAGTCATTGCATGTCTGCATTATCTTCTGTCCTCATTGAGCGACTGCTTGTTCTGATTGGCTTCATACTATCTTCCATCCTGATCCATACTACCTAGCTGCTATTAGTCTTTGTGCTTTCACTTCATTGAATACTTGACTATGGCTTGCCTAGTGTAGTCTACCTTCCGCTGCATGGTAATAGGTTTATTTCTATCATTTGTCTTCGAAACTTCCATGTTTTGAAGACTTCCATAAAAATCGTCTATTCACCCCCCCTCTAGTCGATCACTAGCACTTTCAGGTCCCGACTGTAATCTCCTCCAAGTAAAGTCATCTCCGCATCCTCATGTCCGTTGACCATGTTGACAACACGAGACGGCGGCTCCACGGCGAGCGCAATAACTCGAAGGATGACGGAGAGGGCCTCACGGGCCCTATGGATGGTCTGATACAGCACCCGCTGCTCATTCGGGAAGCTAGGATCATAGGGCCACATGTCCACGACGGCATTGTCGTTCGCTTGTTCATCGGTGCTCGTTGAGGAGACGGAGGTTGCAGCACAGGTCCTCCAGCGCTAGTAGCTCTTCTGCCATTAGGGCGTCGAAGTGCGGCCGCACCTGCTCTATGGTGAACACTGCATGAACCGGCTTGGACAGTGGCGCCGGCTCCTGGTCGGAAGCTACGTCCATCGTATGATTGTCGTCGCTCACCTCGACAAGGTAGCTGGCGAGCCAGCATGTCGGGCTACTGGACCGACCCGCTGCCAAGCATGAGTCTGACTGCCCTGGCCCACCCAGACCGCCTCGCTCGCTCGCACGCGCTTTCTGCCCGAAACGGTCAGCGCCGCCCACCCCGCTTCCCAGTGCATGCGATTGCTCCTCCTTCAAACGACACAAGTGTCGTCCGTCCGTCCTTCTGCCACCCACATTAATGATACGCAGTTGCCGAGGCGGCTACTCCGGCGCCACACGTCCGTCCCTCCGCCGCCCACCATTGCTATATAAACTGTTGCGCGGCCATAGCCGCAGTCATCTGCATCCATTCCTATTCTCCTGTCCACACCACTACTGCCCACCATGGCTTCCTCGCGCTCCAGCGCTCTTCGGGACGGGCGGACGATGGACCACAAGGAGATGGCAGCTATTGCTACCGACTGGCTGGCCGGCAGGCAGTCGGAGGACGACGGCATCCCAATGGAGAACATGGTAGTTGACGATCCGGTGCCAGCCCCCTCCTCCGTGCCATCCTCGCCGGTGCATTGCACCATGACCATCGGCGAGGCCCGTGCCCAATATATGGACACGGTGAGGCAGAAGCATGAGGAGCAGTTCCGGGAGGCACAGGCCGACGCCGCCTACAACCACCATCTCCTCCAGGAGCACCGGCAGGCGAAGGAGCAGATCGCCGCATAGCGGGCGGAGCAGGAGGCGCTGCTCGACTCGTACCGCCCTGCCCGCGAGGGCCGCCTCGAGCGCTGGTGGTACGGCATGCGGGTGGCGGAGGCTGCGTTCGCCTACAAAGAGGGCGATGAAGCGGGCGAGGCGCTGTTTGGCGAGACCGAGGACGAGGCAGAGGACAATACTGGCTCTGACGAGTCCCCGCTCTGCTGGCTTCGGTGAGGCCCTGCTTCACCGAGGCCCCGTGGCGCCAACAACAAGGCAGAGGACACTGCCGGCTCCGCCGAGGCCCCACCCTGCCGGCAACAAGGGGGAGGATTTCCCCCGCTCCGCCGAGGCACCGCCAGAGGCAACAAGACAGAGGACATCGTCGGCTCCGCCGAGGCCCCGCCCCATTGCCAGCGAGGTCGCGCCACACAGAAAACGAGGAAGAGTAGAACACAGTAGGTCGCTGCCGCTCGGGTCCAAGTAAGGCCACCGCTGCTACCCTCGGTTGAAGCCAAGCTAGGCAGGTTGACCACTGACGGTCGGTTAGCTTCTTGGCGGCGACGTGGAGTTAGAGAGCTATGTTGGAGAAGGACGCTGCTTCTTCTTAACTACTGGTGTAGTTGGCTGACTGACACTTGGGCCCAACAGGCATCTAGGCCACATGTCGGTTACGCAACTGCACCTGCAGTTAAGTCACAAAAGCTTCTGTTCAGCTCAGGAGGACACAGGTGGGTAGCTTCGATTAATTAATTATACCTCCAGTGCACCCCTTTTTAGTTGAAGAATATATGAAATGTAATGAAATCCGACAAGTTTATATGAAATCCGACCGTGTATGAATGAATTTATTTCGATTAGTTCAAATTCTTGTATGACTGGCATTGGATGAACATGCAAAACAATACGTTCTAGCATTATTCCCAGGGTGATCACCTCGTTTGCAGCAGTTTCACATGTACTCCCTCTGGTCCTTTCTAGTCTGCATACAAGTTTTGTCTGCAGTCAAAGTATCTCTACTTTGACCAATCTTATAAAAAAGTATGCACTTTCACAATGTGTGAAGTAAAAAGGAACAGAAGGAGTACAAAGAGTTTGAGCAGCTTTTTAGCGTTCCTGTACATTGCAATCACACACACAGGCCTGGCAATTCATAGAGAACATTTAAAACAATCGATGATTATGCATCTCAGTGATTCACATGTCAGAGCCAATATTTACTTAACAACTAAAGAATAAAGAAAAATGGATCGACGCTGCTGACACCAAAGGGCGTCCCATTCGAAAATATCAAACGCACGTCTTCTTGCTAAAATCAATGAGCAAAATTTGACAAGGTTTTCCCATTCCAAAATATCAAATGCCTACGATTGTGGAATGGGCAGGGTTTGCCATCAGTTCGGACATTGACATGGCCCCTCGTGCTAAATAAACCAGCTGTTCTTTTTGTGCAGTTCCACCAAAATAAACCAAATTCGCGCGTAGCTTGTATGATTTCGCCCTTATATGTTGCAACACCTTGAACTTATCGGAACCTCCTTTCTTGTGGTGGAAATGAATGATTCAATGTATTCATGAACATTTTGTGTAGTTCTCATTGAAATCAAGCTGAGCACCCTATTTGCACAAATACAAAAAAAGTGATTACTATAAAGCAAATTGTACTATGAATTGATAGTTTAAACAGGCACCGACATGGTCCATGTAGAGCACACTTTTCGAAAAATGGAACTCACCGAGAAGAATCCTAGAACAACATTGTACTCATGCATCACAACAAGAAAATGGAGATTTGGCAGTCCTTCTGAGCTGAAGTTAGTTTGGTATTGTGGGGGGTAATGTAACCATCCTTCAACTCCTCCTTCTGATGAGAAGATAGACAGGGCTTCTTCATCCTGGCATAATCGGAACTAGTCACTTCACGTACTCCATATTCTTCTTCAGAGGTGGATGATCATGTTGTGCAAAGACAAGAGGATAACTAAATGCTTGCATCCCTGTTTGCTCGATAAAAGGGAAAGGAAATATTTAAAACAACACAGATGAAGCACTTCTCAAGGACAATACCACTTTTTGATGACAGTATCTAAACAGTAGCACAACACCAATAGAGATGCCAAAGCTCAATCATATGGATGAAATCAGTGGGCGAGTACCAACCTTTGCCGGGAGGCTTATTGTGTAGAGCATACAGATGAAGCACTTCTCTGGAACCATCTGTTGTTATCTACTATGGTGGCCATGCTTACTCTATACTCCTCGATTAGATTAATGTTTCCAACATCTTCTCGTGCAGTTCCACTAAAATATATGGTATCTTCAAAGAAGATCCATGTTTGCACAAGTAGAGATAATTACGTATTACATTAAGAGTGGCATCAAATAAGTGGAAAAACAATTGATCGTTCCAGCCATAGCAATAAATTAAGATGCAAAACTATATCATTACTTGTGTCATCATAGTTCCAATGCTTCATTACAGCACCAGGAGTTGATTTTTGTTTTTCTTCCGCTTGTTCTTCCCCTTCATCACTTGGTTCAATAACAGACAAGATTTGCCTTCAATGTAAGATTTGGCATGTCAATTAGGTTGCACAAGTATAGCACTAAACAATGATATTAATTTTGAAAGTGGCAAAATACAGGCCAACAGTTGTTAAATATCCTTATCTTACCTCAATGGGATATTGCGGTGCACATACGGATAGGAAGTCTTGTCTCCATTTGTGCAGTTCACTAAAATCAAGCAACATTACCATACAAGTAGCACAACATATGAAAGCACACTTCAGAATCATCTGAAAGAAGGCTAGTACTGACCTCTGATGACACGAAATTCAAACAACTCACAAGAAGAAGATCTGAACCAAATTTGCCAACATGGATAGGAAGTAAGATCTCCTCTTGTGCAGCTCCACTTAGATCAAGCAATAAATAAACGTTGTCGGTGTGACATTTTGGTTGAACTGCACAAAACACTCTTAAAACAAAAGTGTTTTGTGTAGTGCAACAAAGGGTCACAATGGCAACGAGGTGAAGTAGATAACCCTGTTTACACAGAGGTGCAAAGGAAACAACTAGCGGTCAATAACGGTGGATAACATAGAAGCCAACAAAAAGAAGCATCTACCTTACCTGAATGGGAAAGAAAGCAAGACAGTAGCATTTCTCAAACAGTGGCATTGATTAATATTAACAGAGAAATTATATTAACAATAAAATTTGTTAAACATGTAATTTTCTTTTAACTGTGGCATTGCATCAATTTTCCAGCGGCATTATTAGAGGGTGCTTGTTTATAGGGACATTTTGGTGGAGGGACTAAAAAAACTCCTTGTCAATCCCATCTAAACCAAACAGGAGAGACTTTTAGGGACTAAAAGTGGGCATTTGGGACTAAAGAAAGAAGACCCCGAGGGAGAGTCTTTTTGGGACTTTTTCCAATAGTTGCCCCTGCCACACGTTGCACCTTGTCTCTATTAGTTCAGTACTAGGGGTAACATGGTCTTTTAGCATGTCATTTAATAAACTCTAGTCCATGTTTAGTCCCTGGAACCAAGCAGATAGGGACTAGGGAGTTTTTAACCAAACAGTGCCTTAGATTAACAACAGCTAAAGAGTTGCACAGGACAGTGGAGGCACCAGCACCATGTGCATCTACCGATGTACAGGGGTGATGCATAGTCTATTGCAACAAAGAACAAACAACCAAGGAGCATATTTGGGTTGATCCCAGTTTTGTTATCTTTAGATACCTTTCCCTATGTGAGCGCAACAAGTCTAGTCGTGCTCAAACTCTACAGCCTTGTCCCCCAAATCAAAAGATCAGTTCGTTACAGATGTGCATACTGCGTTTTTCATTGTTTTCCCTTTTCAACCAACATAGGTGCTGGATAGCTAGTCTGTACTAGTACTTACCCCACTTCCTTTCCTCTGTGAACCACGTCCTAGATTTATGCTATGCAACTTTCCCCACTACTTTCCCCCATTCCTGTCCTCTTTGAACCACGTCTTAGATTCAAGCGATACAACTTTCCCCACTACTTTCCCCCTTCCTTTCCTTTTTGAACCACATCCTAGATTCATGCTATACAACTTTTCCCACTACTTTCCCCCATTCCTTTCCTCTTTGAACCACGTCCTAGATTCATGGTATACAACTTTCCCCACTACTTTCCCGTTTGATCCAACACCTAGATTCGAGTGTAGAAGCGGAAAAAGCCCACATGCAGCTAGAGCAATGCATGTGGAATAAGTAAATTATAACTTAAGGTTCATGGGGTGTGGTTCGGTGGGCGACCAGAGGCCGTTCGACCCGCACTTTGTACGGCGGCGAAGAATAAGGGGTCGGAGGCCCTCCCGCACTGCCGCTGGGTGAAAGTGAATAGCTGCATCAGTAGTGGATTCCCTCCTCCCTCGCCGACGGAGACAGCGTTAAGCCTCCTTCCCTTCCCGGCGGATGGATCCTACCGGCTCTTTGACCAGTGGTGAGGGGAGAGAGAGAGGCCAATGAAGTCTTGTTTAGATCTGGAGAGGGTGGGAGAGTGTGAAGAGAGCAACTACAAGCAGACCAGCAGTGAGGGGAGAGAGAGAGGCCAACGAAGTCTTGTTTAGATCTGGAGAGGGTGAGAGAGTGTGACGAGAGCAACTACAAGCACTGAGGCTCCAACGTGTATATATATACTAGAGAGAGTGTGAAGAGTGCAAACCCTAGAAAACAAGCGTCGAGGCTGCAGCTTATACGTGATGAGGTGATTATACGGTCACTACGAGATCGTGTAGCTCCGTATCTATCCATTTTGACCAGTCAAAGAATCCTCCTGGCACGAATTATGCTCAAGTGTAGTTATCGAACCCGAGACCTCAAGTTTGATGAGAGAACAGGCTAACTAGCTACACAACCCTCCCGTTATGTTCAACGAGATGGAAATAACCTTTTATACATTCCTGCATTCGTGTGACAAGCATGCCGTGTTTTTTTTGTGTGGGAGTCATTGGGATTTAAATCATAATCGTGTGATGTGGCTTTGGTGGTAAGACTATCCATAGTGGTGCAGAAATAATGCAGCCTTAGTCACCTTACCTCTCTCCACGTAGTACATTGGGTCCCACCAGTCAGAGGGTGAAACAAACAAATTAATAAGAAAAATTAAAAGAGCCAGTGGTGTATCTTACCTCACACATCTCGCTACTGCTCGGGAACACTGT
The DNA here is from genome assembly GCF_002162155.2 of Triticum dicoccoides. Classification (NCBI taxonomy): domain Eukaryota; kingdom Viridiplantae; phylum Streptophyta; class Magnoliopsida; order Poales; family Poaceae; genus Triticum; species Triticum dicoccoides. Next base: position 284,693,437 of record NC_041386.1, read on the forward strand.
CTAATTGATGCCTCTATTCGCTCACGTACTATTTTAAGTGAATCCTTATTATAACATGCACACAATTTCGGGCACTTGTATTCGACCTAAGTCAGTTTGCCACCGTATCTCGTACGACTCCCTCCATCTAGGTGTAATAAGTCACGTTAGAAGGTGCAGCGGGACCAAGGTGCTAGCAGATTGGAGGAGAAGGAGAAACTTGACCGATCATTCCTCCAATCAAAGCCCTGATTTCTGTCTCTAAATGCAACAATTAATCCAAACAACTAAGAGATGTCGTTTTAGCTATCATGCAGGGCCACGTATTAACTCGCACGCAAACCGACTTTTATTTCTTGACTGATCAACGCGTAGTTGCGCTCCATGCATTGGGTTTCCGGGGGAGATAACAAGGCAGAGTAAGGAGCGTTTTGTTACATTGCTTAGGCTGGTCACAGTGGTGTGCAACTTGAACTAGTACAACATGGATATGTTACTAGTCTATGCTACTACTACGCGAAGTTTGCCGTCAGAAGCGAGCCGATCTAGCTCTCTTGAGCTAGCAAGGTTTTTCAAGCCCACCCAAGCTAGCTGGCCGACAAAAGCTAACATATTTTAACAGTTACAAACGCCTAACCTTGCCCGGCTATGCTATAAGTTGTTCTTGCTAAGGATCCAAACGCTCCCTAAGTAACAACGCTCACTAGCAATGAGGCCAGGAAGGGATTGAGATGCGAAGTTAATGGACGACGCCTAAACATTTTGGGAATATCTGATTTCCGTAGGATAACTTAAGACCTAGACGGAGGGAGTACTACTCCTCAGTCCAGGTTTGATGGAATATTCATCACCTCTTCTCTTCTTGTACGTACTCCATTTGTATCTCACTTCTTGTGGCTTCACACTCGCACGATTTTCCTATTCTATGAACCTGTGTGTGCGTGTGTGTGTGCGTGTGTGTGTTAGAGAGAGCGACAGATCGAACTACTCCTATAGATTGATGGTGTGTAGTGTACGATTTTAGCCGCCAGAGTCGGTGCATCCTCTCGTTTTCGGGTGTCTGGTAGGGACAGGCGGACAGCTGCCACGCCCACTCCTGACCAGCCTGGTCCACCCAAAGCCCCTCCATCGCCCGCGCGTGCTTCCCGCCCAAAACGGTCAGCGCCGCATTCATGCCCGGGCAGAGCGGACGCGACCTCTCACTGGCGCCTGCGTTGAAGTGAGAAGCGGATTCAAGAGTGATGGTTGCTTCGTCCGTCCAACTTACTGCTGGGTCTATGTGATTTGACGGCTCATTGGTCATTATTACTGAGGTGGTAGGACTGCTGGATGTCCCACGCTTTCGACGAAAGGAGGTACTACTAGATTACAATTTTCTCCATTCTTATGGCGGAGGAGTGCAAGAGCAGTGAAAACACGCAGGCTCAGTGATTACATGGCCCACCTCACACTATCACCATATTTTCTGGACACCGTGCGACACCTAACTCTTTACATAGTACTCCCTCCATTCCTAAATATAAGTCTTTGTAGAGATTCCACTAGGTGGACTACATACGGAACAAAATGAATGAATCTACACTTAAAATGCATCTATATACATCCGTATGTGGTTCATGGTGAAATCTCTACAAAGACTTATATTTAGGAATGGAGGAAGTACTTGTATAGTACGTACTGTAATTTATTAGCGAGATTGTACAATGCTATGAAGCTTCCAGCTTCTGTTACATGTATCTTGCGTCCAAGGTTGCCCGTTGCAACATTTCATCAAATACAAAGGAGACTAACATGCATGCTATTGCATCTCAATGATTGACAGATCATAGCAAATATGTACTCCCTCCGTTCCAAAATAAGTGTATCAACTTTATGATACATACGGAGCAAAATGAGTGAATCTACACTCTAAAATATGTCTATATACATCAGTGTTTGGAGTATGTACTAGCAGTTCATATTGAAATCTACTAAAGGACATATATATTCCAAACAATATGATAATCTCTCTAACCAAGGTAGTAGGGACGAGGAGTAAACGGAGGGAGTAGTAAAATTTTCTCGTCGTCCTGCGAGCCACCGCGCGCGTGGGCGAGGGAGCGGGTGTAAGGCATATAGTACTACTACTACTCATGCAGTCCCTAGCCATTGAAACAGAGACAACTAAAGAAAAAAATGATCCATGCAGTTCCTAGCCCTTGAACCGTAAACCCTAACTAGGCTTTAATTTGCTGGCAATATCAGTGCTTCCTAAGAAATGAAGTTTGCAACCGTTTGACCATCGGATCATTTTGTGCAGTTTCACCAAAATTGAGATGAGCATCCCTGTGACAAAGAAATTGAAGAAGCATGATTAGAATAAAATTACTGGGACTAGTTGATGAGACATAAACTCATCACAAATACATTACGTAGAAGCCAGTAGAGGTATGTGCGAGGCAAAGAAGTAGAGAAATATCCACATGGAGTGATGTGGGCAGCTGGAGCAGTGGTGCAAGCCGGCTGTAAAGGGCGTTGTACCTAAGGGATATCGGGACGTAGCTTAACCTAGAGGAGGGCGGCGGCAGTGAGCAATGGACGAAGGCAACCTCACCGGCTTTGTGAGAGAGAATGGCGGGGACCCCTGATCGGGACGTGCCGACAGTGGGTTTTCGCCGTCAGCGACGGCGACCGCATCTACACCAAGCATCCACCCCTTCCCCGACGGACGTGATCCGCCCGGATGTTAGAGATGTGGCCACAGTGGTTTTGTGTGAGAGTGTGTGAAAACTGAAGAGAGCAACCCCAGCAAGCAACCGTGTAGGCTCGTCCTGCGTATGTATATACTGGAGCAGTTTCCTTTTCTCTCCATATGAACCTATTTATATTGCGTAAGTGCCACTGAAGAAAAAAAACTTTATTTATAAATGACGCGGAACCTACTACTCGTTCTCCTATAAACCTTGCGCTTGGCATCTCCAAACTATTAACCTTGCGATTGGCTCTTTGCCTCTTCGGGAAGTCGAGCAATAATGGTACTGCAGTATATATCGTTCTGGCTATATGAGACTGAATGAATTGCTGTACGTCCACCACGTGGCGAGGGTCGAGGAGCGAGGGAGAGTGCATACTATTATGTCCATTTCAATATGGACTACATCGGGAGCAAAATGTGTGAATCTACACTCTAAAATACATATATATATATATATATATATATATATATATATATATATATATATACATCAGTGTTTGGAGTATGTACTAGTAGTTCATATCGAAATCTACTGAAGGACATATATTCAAAACAATATGATAATCTCTCTAACCAAGGTAGGGACAAGGAGTAAACGGAGGGAGTACTAGTAAAAATTTCTCCTCGTCCTGCGAGCCACCGCGCGCATGGGCGAGGGAGCGGGTGTACTAAGCAAGCTTCTACTCGTTCTGTGAGTTCAAGGGACACATCAAAAGTACTCTAGTGTATAGAGCCTTGCCTCTAAGGTAGGCCCCACATGGTTTGCCTCTTTTTAACATAACGCGTCAAGTCACAATTTGTTTGTTCACCCGTGGTAGACGATCCTCCCTCCATCTAGTGGACAGCCAGTACACGTGTCAAGTTACCACGTGGGCTGCCTTTTCGTACAGAAATGAGCTCCACTGTGTACCCGCGCGGGTGTGGTTGGGAAAGAGACGGGAGTACGTGGGCCGTGCGTGCACCTCTTCTCTTCGTGCATGTCCCCCACCAACGTGGGTGTGTGTGAGAGATACAAACCTAGACAAATG
>NC_041386.1:284697434-284728193 GCF_002162155.2 Triticum dicoccoides
ATGACATCTCAAACAAAATTTTGCATGCAATGTGTGTGAAATGGAGGCCTATCCATATCATATATAGAGGGTTGGGTGATCCACGAGAAGAGAGGGAGGGGTCATAGATATCGATAGAGTCGAATAGAGGATCAAGTGGGTAGGTGCGAGATCGATGAAGAGAGCCATCGAAATTGTGTGTGTGTGAAAGTCAAAGATATAGGGTGACTGGCCTAGCTACCGGAACGTAAGAGGGCACATGTCAAGTTTGTGTGTGGCAGGGAGACATGACTAGAGCGCTCAATGTATCGGTGTGTGTGTGTGTGCGAGGGGGTGGGGGAGGGGTAGGCAGAGGCCTAACTATAGAGGTAGACCGACTCGTATATGTGTTGAGAAGGAGAGAGCCAGCTATGTCTTAGGGAGATCGGTCAACATCCATACATAACTGAAGGACGGGAAATAGGATGGGACAGAGAGAGAGAGAGAGGAGAGAGAGAGAGAGGGAGGGAGAGGGGTAGAGTGCTGGATGGGTGATGGAGTTGCTTCTCGAAGATGGCGGGAGAGGCCTACTAGACAAACTGAGGGTGGAACTGCAATATTATCAATAAGAGTGGGAATGTGTTTCTGTGTGTGCCTGTGCGTGATAGATCTGTCGGGACACATCCATGGATGATGAAGGGGAACCATGTGTTTGGTAAGCAAACCTAACTAGATTGGTAGATCAATTGTTGTTTGTCGGAGGAAGGGAGAGACACAACTAATGAGGTAGATCGATCGACGCGTGGGAAAAACGAGTTATAAGGACCTAGCTAGCTATATGTATAGCGGGAGATCGGTCGGTGTACGTCCATTTGTTAGAGGCAAATAAGGCCCGGCGAGACGGATAGACAGAGAGAATGGAGCTAGGAGGTGGTGCGAGAGGACCAGCTACTAGCTAGATAGGGGGAGGAGTGTGTGGTTGTGAGATTGATGAAAAGAGGGGCAAGAGTTTACATGTGTGTGGGACCGTATGAGAGACACGAGGCAAGGACACATAAAGGAGGAGATTGAAGGTGTGTGTGTATGTTGTAGGGAGACATCGCTGGAGAGGTTTATCGATCGGTTAGTGTCGGAAAAGAGTTGTGGAGACTGCGGGAGAATGACCTGAAGAAAAAAAATGAATGTGCACGATGGATAGAATGCCGAGGGAGGGGAGGGCGAGGAAGGCGTGTGCATGCATGAGAGAAAGTTAGTGGTAGCTACAAAGGTTAGAGGATTGTGTGGTTGTAAGAGACTAACAAAGATCATAATTTGATATGAAAGTGGATTCATATATTTGAACAGGAGATCATAGTGTTTTAAACATATGCATGCATGAATATAGTGGTGATACGCGTGTTGTGGTTTTGCACATGTTATACCATAATGTGATAATGCATGGCATTTGGAACTCACAGCTAAATGTCGAACAATCTAAACCATACTATACATCGAACAATCTCACATTTTATTTGAATTTGTGATAATGTGTGGCGTTTGTAGCTTACAACTAAATATCGAACAATATAAACAATACTATATATCGAACATTCTCACATTTTATTTGAATTTGTGGTAATGTGTTGTGTTTGCAACTCACATCTAAATACTTGTAGGCGTAGGGGGCGGGGCACCATACATAAAGTGATAAACACATTATACATATGAGACATGGTTTAGTTTGTGAAGATCTAGCTAGAGCTTGAAATGTACTATGATTTGGAATCAACATAAAGTGGATTCAAAAAATCGAGTTCGAGTTCATATAGTACACATAGGTCATATGTAACTCGAGACTAATCATGCGGTGTGCTGTGAAGATAATACACAAATGATGGTTTAACTTGACAATAATGACGATTGTAGATCTTATTAAAACAGAGAAACGAATTCAAATGCTTTGACTTCACAACAATCATTATTGTAGATCTTATTCAAATAGAGAAATGAATTCAAATTTAGTTCATATTGAAGCGGTAGTATATACGTTTGGAATGCACTAAAACGTTCATTTGAGTACTAGGTTGCATGCATTATACACGTAGCGAAATATTTTAATTGAACATAACAAGAATTCAAAGTATTGAATGACATTTGTAGTGCGAATTTATTTGGTACAGTACACGTTAGGCTTGTCTGGAAATTTCAACCCATGCCTTGTTAGCCCGAAATATTTAAGATATATCTTTGTCTCGTTGTGCTCCGACAACTCCCTCCATCTCAACCCGCGCCTTGCTATTCCAAAATTACAACACGCGCAAAAACTCCCACCTCCTGTGAAATCCCGACACGCGAAATTCCCTTGATACCCATGAACTAAAAGAACCACCTCAAATCGGTGGGGGTACTTTCGTAACTTACCCCACATTTCAGACAAGCGCGTCCCTAAGCCATGGTTCCCCACTCCCATCCCATCCGCCCACCCATTCGTACACCGAGGTCGGGAAAACCCGCGAGCCCCATACCCTCCTCCGTCCGCCACCCAGCCGGAGCCTCTTCCCCGACAACGTCATCCACAGCAACACCTCGACGTCCCTCATCCACCGTACCAGATGAGGATCCATCATCGATCTGTTTGTCTCGCCGGTTTAGCCACCCCGTCCTCCACCTCCAAAGAGCTAGCCCGATGTTCCCCTCGTCTTTTGCGCCACCTCCATCCCCACACCGCGTCTTCACCTGCACCACCGGAAGAGCATCATCATCACCATTTCCTCGGATGAAGCTGCGGCCTAATCGGCGCCACCAAAGAGGTTGTACACTAATCACCGCATATTCTTCTTGATTCGATCTCATGGTGCCGCCGGCGCTCGGTCCCGAGCCGACACGGCACGGCTCCATCCACGGCGGCATCGCCGGACACTTCCTCCATGGCGTCGCTCGGCGGCGTCCACATCAGTAGGAGCTGCTGCTGCTTTAGCTCTCGCTCGCGCTGCTGCTCTGCTCTTGGTCTCGGTCCCCTGCCTGGCTTGCTCTTGCTCTTGCTCTTGCTCGCACTACTGCTCTCGCTTGCGATACTGCTCTGATTTAGCTACACTTCAGTCAACTGAACCGACATTTGGGTCAGTCAATTTTTAGGGGGTGGGGGGGCTCGCCGGTGTTAACGAATAACCAGCTGCAGTGGGAAGGGGGGCTCACCGGAGAGGTACCCACTATCTATCTTAGGGTTCAGGGTGGGGGCGGTGGTTGCCGGCGGTGGTGGGGTGGTGGCGTGGGGATCGCCGGAGAAAAAGCTCGGCACGGGGGGGCCTACAGGGATGGCCGGGGCGGCGGCGGATCGGGGTGGGGAGTGTTTTCGGGGCGGGCAGGGTGGCGCACCGCAGGCCGCAGGCGGCGGGGGACAGCTGTTTGGCCGGTGGTGGCTGGCGGCTCAGGGGGTGGAGGTTCAAGATGAACTGCAGGCCTTGATTTCGTATCGAACAGCTGCAAAATCGACTGACCAGAGATGAAAAAGTCAGTCGACTGACGTGTACCATCACCTCTAGTGCTTTCAGTTTCGACACTAAAAATTAGTTTCGACAACAAAATTCAGTTTCGACAGTTAAGTTCCGTTTCGTAGTTAAATTCTGTTTTGACAGTTAAGTTCAGAGATGAGCGGCTGATGTATACATCTAGCACTTTGTGGTTATGTATTTTACGTCATCTATTGGAGATGCTATTAGAGTTCCACTCACGTTAACATTGTATCTCTTGTCCTGCTTCAGCCTCGGCGTCGTACAACTCAACGGAGCTGCTCCAATGACGAAACCCTCCATCACAGTGGAGCAGTACTCGGGCTCCATCTCCAAATGCCTAAGATCTTCTTCCCCTCCTCCGACAGCCAAGTCAGCCGGAGCATCCTCACCGGCCAACCCAATCACGCTGAGATCGACATGGCTTCGCAAAAGAGGTTCTACACTTGTTGCATATCTTTTTTACTCTACATATTATATATATTGTCCACTGAGCACACGGAGTAAAGGGAAATACGATCATTTTATCCTACTATATGACAAGCAGTGAGGTACCAGGCAACTTAGCTATCCGTGATGGACTCTCTTGAATGCCATCATTATTTATCTCTGCGCATTTGAGTTGTGCATTTGTTGATGGCCCTGGGAGTTGAGCTAGTAGGGCAGTGGCCTGGGTCCAAAGTAATAGAAGTAGCACAAAAACATTTCTTTAGTGTAGGCTTTTCCTTGCTCAAGCCTGCCTACTGGAATCGCTAGTGCTTGAAAGGAAAAGTGAATTAAAAACATAGGAATTGGAAAGTTTCGTATGGTACTACTTTTCATGAATTTGGTGCAAAGGAATGGAGCAAAGGAAAACTGTAGGATTTGTTCCTTTAGTGTCTCCTTGAAAGAAAAACCGTAGGAATTTTAATTTCCACTTGTCCTCCTTTTCAAATTCCTATTCATGAAGCACAAGACTAAGAGATAGTAGCATAATAGCATTATAACCGTACATTTTCTTGTGGTTTGAGTTAATCTCACCATGCTTCTTTGCATCCTGTGATCTTCCAATTCTTGTGAACCAAACAACCAGATTGGCAGAAATCCTCTATTTTTAAATTCTCTGTTTTGCACATGCGTTCCTATCCTATTCCTATCTATTTCCTATCCCTGCATTGTTAGAATCCTCAAATTCAAACAAGCCCTTACACAATTACTTCTATTTCAGATATGTGTCAAAGAAAACCTTGTGTGGTTTGTCCTGCTCCTGTGGTGCTGTGTTCCACCCCAGCTCAGTGCTCCAATGACGGAAGGGTTCACCACAGCAGGGATCCGCTCTCCAGACTGTCTTTCACCGCCTCAACATTATTACCATCATCAACTAAGAAGATGACCTTGAGGACTACACGGGTCCGCAGGAGAGGTCGCACTCTTCCGTGTCTGCATATGTTATGCATCGCTTAATATGATGACATGCTACTTTATCGTCGTGTTCACCTATTAGACTCCGAGTCAGGTCCAAACTTATGCTGAAACTTGAGTTTTTAAATGGCTGTGTGGTACATATTGGGGCAGCAATCAGTACTATCTGTCTACTATCTGGTTAATCTCGGGTGTCTACTATGAGTTTCATGTTGGGTGCAAACAAACATTAAAGGATCCATTATCTGTATTTTTTAACTAAAGCTATTATCTGCCTGCTATCATTGGTTTTGGGTCTATCCATAGTTTGCTACCATCACTCTGGATTTGTGCATGCACTCCTTACATAATCTCACTATGTTTTATTCCTATGCATGTTAGTTATTGTACACAATGGAACTGAACATGTAGAGCAAAAGACATGAGCCTTGCGTGGCAATAAAATTTCATGCAGACGTCGCTCCATGGTGGGCGCAAAGGCAGCCCCCCTCCACCCATTTCGGATCGTAATCAACAGGAAGATAATTGTTCTGAGGGGGATTCAGAAGCAAAAGACCACTCCTATTTACCCCATGAGTTCTTCGCTCTAACTTGGCATGCTGATGTTGGTTATATCATTCATATGGTGCCTTGCATTGCTTACTTTATACATCAAATATGTCAACTACTTAGTTTAGACATGCTTTGTGTGAATGCCATCTGTTCAGTTTATTCATCGTTTATGTGAATTATGCAATGCCATCTTGTTTAGCTAGGCATCATATATGTGAATTTTGCAATGCCATGCTGCTTAGCCAGTCATCTTATATGTGAATTATATCAGGCCATCCTTTTTTTCGTTATGTATTACATTTGTCAACAATGTTAGTACATTCAACTACTCTTCTTGTGCATCAGCCATTTGGCACGATGATGGAAAATTCTGGAGTGAAAACAAGGTCTTCAGAGCAGACTATGCTATCTGACGAAGCGCATATCTCGCTGGTTACGGATACCTCCTCAGAGGAGGATTCAAAGGCAGATGACTAGTCCTATTTCCCCCTCGAGGTGTATGCTCTAATTAACTTGGCAGGGTTATGTTGCTCATATCGTGCGTATGGTGTCTTGCATTGTGATGTCATTTAATTAGTTTAGACATGCTTTGTGTGAATGCCACCTGTTTAGTGGCTAATTACCATATATGTAAATTATGCATTGCCATCTTGTTGCAAGACATTATATATGTGAATTATGCAATGCTATCTTGTCGCAAAGGCATTATATATGTGAATTATGCAATGCCATGCAGTTGAGCCAATCATCATCTATCTGAATTATATCATGCTATCATTTTTTTGTATTACGTGTTCCATTTGTCGACAATGTTTGTATATTCAACTACTCTTCCTGTGCATCAGCCATTTGAAGCGGTGATGGAAGTATCTGGAGTGAAAACAAGGTTTTCAGAGCAGACAATGCTACCTGCTGAAGCAGACATCTTGCTAGATACAGAGAGCTCCTCAGAGGAGGATTCAGAGACTGATGACCAGTCATATTTCCCCCCTGAGGTCTATGCTCAAACTTGGCAGGGTTATATTACCCATGTCATGCATGTTGTCTTGCATTGCTTAGTTTTTACATCATATATGGATTTCCATCTTCTTACTTGCTTACTATATAAATCATATATTTGAATTATATCATGCCATCATGTTTACATACATAACATCTATCTGAATTATGGCATGGCAACCCATTTAATAAAGACATCATATAGTTATATCATCTCATCCTGTTTAGTGTTTACAGTCATCATATTTTGAATTATGTCCTTCTATCCAGGAATTATATCATGCTATCATGTTTCCATAGGCAGCATGTATGTGAATTATGGCATGCCAACCTATTTAATAAACACATTATATAGTTATATCATGTCATCCTGTTTACATAGTCATCATATTTTGAACTATGTCTTTCCATCTTTTTTAGTTAGCCATCATAATGTGAAATTGTATCATGCTATCATGTTTAGTTAGCCATCATATATGTGAAATTGTGTCATGCTCTCCTGTTTGGTTAGAAAACATAAATGTGAATTATATCATGCCCTCGTTTATTCCCCACTCTCCATTGCACCTGTCTATCATACATTGTCTGTACATTCAATTACTTTTCTTGTTTACCAGCCATTTGAATTGGAGAGGGTGATGGCAGTATCTAATGGAGTAACAACACGGTCTTCAGAAAAGATAGTGCTACCAGTTGATGCAGATAGAACCATGGTTGTACTTTCCCAAGAACCAGCCCCACCACACATAACCCAGACTCTCGCAGATTGTACCCCTACCCAGTTGGACAGAGAACCAGCTACACCCCTTCTAACCCCAACCCCAGCAGATAGTAACCCAGTTCCAGTTGACACGGTACCGTCTCCACCACAGAGCATCCAAACACGAGCAGTTAGTAAGGGAACTGCAGTGCCCAAAGAACGAGGACCAACATCTGAATCCCAACTCAACGCTTAAAGGAGAAGAAGAATTGTTCTTATGTCAGGTTTTGTAGCTATGGTTCATACTCCTTTGCTCTTGCATCACTGTATTTACTCAGACCAACTATTTTCAAATTTGAAGGATGGAATTGAAACTCGAATGGCGCAACAGGTATGTTTTAAACTTGTTTCTTTAACTGGTTTGTTTTTGTAACTTGCTCCATATTGATTTCAGTTTCAATTGAATAAACAGTTATGTTCTCATGTCATGCACATTAAAAGTGTCTCTATAGTTTCCAACACTTACATTCTTTCTATTCTACTTTGTCTTGAACAAATATTATTTGAACTGTGTCTCTATCTTGATTTGGCAACAAAAACTAGAATGATATAGACCATAAAGTGACCATGGTACATAGATATATGTTTGTTTCATGCTTTTATCCTGTGCACTTTACTACTGAACTAATTTACCAAAATGAGTTTCATATACATCATGGTAAACCAGTGACGTGTCTGCTTGTTTCTCTTTTAGAATGCGGACAAAATATTGGAGAACAATACCCCGTTATGCAATGGTGAAGTAAGTAATGCAGATAAGGTTCAAGATAGTGAGACATCCATGTTGGTCTCCCAGAAAGCTGATAAAAACTACCTTGACGAAAGTGAGAGAACCCAAAAGTCCTGTCATGATGTAGTGTTCGAGTTACTGGCCACTACTGCTGGCACAAGCTCTTCGAACTCGCTGCCTGAATCAGTTCGTCTTCTTGAGTCTTAGCTTCAAGTTGAAAGACATCGATCAGATGTGTTGCGACAGGAAGTTGAAGGACTGAGGAAGTTCCTACATAATTCATATGCATACTTTCTGGTGCAACAGCAAGCGCTGGAGGATTTAAGCGCCAAATAAGAGAAAGTTAATAAGCTTGCTAAGCATCTTGCCAGCATTATGGGTACCCAGGATATTGTTTCTTGATATCTTCTTAAGTGGTTTCAGTTCTGGACTTATTTTGTTGTGGCGTTTATTTGCACTGGTCGCCAACTTTGACAACCAGTGTATATGATATGCTACTTTGTTCCCTATATTTGCACTGGCGGCGAACTTTGATGCCTAGTGGATGTAATATGTGTAATAGCCGTGATAGCCTAGTGTAAGTTGCTTGCTTATTTATTTCCTTGTTGTCTTGTTTATTTGTTTGCTTGTAGTCAGTGTTGTTCTTTTTCCGCGGTTTGCTAATGGCTGCAATGGCCTATTTTTTAAAACTAGGCCACAATAACCATGGGCTACATATTTACTGTAGTGACACTGGGCCTTCTACGGGCCGTAGAAACAATGGGCCTTCTACAGTCCATAGAAATAATGGGCCTTATACGGGCCGTATCATCAATGGGCCTTATACGGGCCGTATGATCGATTGCCCAAACATGGGCTAATAACATATCACTTTACGGCCGTAAACGGGCTAGAGTTGGAATCGTCCGTTCATGGGCCGACCATAACGGGTCGTCGTTAATCGGCCGTATTTGATGACGCTATGAAAACGGCCCAATGTATTAACGGGCCACAAACGGGCCGACTATAAGCACGGGCTGAATTTGGCCCACAAGAAGAAAATGATAGTGACAGGCCATAAGTAATCGAATGCTGGAAATGATCCCAAGAATAAATGGGCCCTGAGAAGGCCGAAAGATAACATGGGCTGCAAACGGCCCAACGGAATAATGGGCCCTTAATGGGTATAAACTGATACACTGTTCATTATGGGCCAGTTTTACCACGGGCCGTTAATGGGCCGAGGGTTACTAAGGGCCTCATATGGGCCAAAAGACGTCATGGGCCATACATGGGCCGGAAGTTAAAATGGGCTAGAATTATATTGGATGGCCCAGATGACGCTACTAGGCCTAATTCGGATAGGCTGTAAACGAGCCTTGGGTTAGCGGGCTGTAAATGGGCTATATGCGAATAGACCGTTAACAGGCTTGCCGTAGGCCAGCCCGCCACCTTTTGACCAAGTCAAACAGACCGACCTTTTCACAATAATGGGCCTCTGATGGGCCGTGCCACGTGTCGACGTATCATAGGTGCTTTGGGTCTAATGAGTGGATGACATTTGTCCCAACGGTGAGCCGACACGTGTTTCCTCTAGCCAATGATGATTTTATATGTGGAAAATCCCCATTGGTCGGGGCTGTTAAAGGGTTATCGGATCCAAAACCGGACGCGATAGCTTAACGGCATTCCGTTACGGTGGATGCCACATGTCGGTCACCCTTGACGAAAGCACTTCTGTGACGCACGATTTATCGTCATGGAAGTGGACACTTCCGTGATGATAATTTTGGTAATGTCATGGAACACTTCTACGATAGCACAGGTATGACTATCTTGATTCTGTCATAAATTTGTCACTGATGTACATGCATGACAGAAAACATGACCTACTGTGACAAACACGTATCATCACGGAAGTGATGATGAGGACATCAATACCATTGCTACATCCACAGCCCCTGCTACTATACATACTGGACCAATTACTAGAGCTCACGCACGCCAATTGAATTATCAGGTACTTTCGTTTCTTGGTAACGATTCTAATGTTCATGAGAATATGATGCTGCCTAAATTGGATACATTTGTTTTGCTTACAAATGAAGGGCCTAGCTTGGACAAGAAAGATGCACCTTGGAGCAAGTTCAAGCATGGAGATGATGGCATGCGCAAGGGGAACAAGAACGGAGTTACAAGTGATGATTCTAGGACTCTGAAGCCACCATAATGAGTGCATGAAGCATGGGACGAAATATACAAGATGCCACTTCATAAATTTCATCCAGAGGCTATTCTAGGTGTTGCGTCACCTTGTTATTGGGCCATGCCCATGTATTTTCGAAGTACTTAAGTATAGGCTGTTTTTAGAGTCTGTATGTGTGGGGAAACAAGAGTTAGGGTTGGTTTCGGACCCCTCCACCAAGGGCCACGAAATTCCCCCTCTCTCCTCCATATATACAGCCTTTAGGACATCGTTTAGACTTTGGGTTTTGTTCAGATTAAAAGTTCGCCATAGCTGCAACTTCTCATACTTCGTTTGTGTCCAACGACCAGACCAAGACGTCACAGAACTCCACCTTGGTCAATAAAGCTTTCATCTTATATTCACAATATCTAGATTGCAATCTCAGTTCCTTGCTTGTTCTTCATTTGCTTGCAGGAAACAGACCCTCGTGGTCAGGTTGATCGTGCTCCGGCGTGGTCAATAACCCCTCGGAAGTTGGTTTAGCGATTGCTAAGGCGCGACGTCTCGCACGTTCGTAGTTGGATCGTCAAGGTCGACTCCCACAGAAACGATAGCCACCATCTCATCGAAACATCGGGACACCTTTGCCTCTATCAAGTGGTATTAGATTTCCAGGTTGCTCGGTGAGATTTTACAGTTTTTCGTAGTTGAGATCGAGTCTGTTCTTCATACCTATAATCCACGAAAAAGCCAAAAAAATTAGGGTTAGTTCATCCTATCCGAACCAATCTGAGCCTTTGCATAATCTTTTATGTATTTGCTGTGTTGAATTTACGGTTGCATCGTCGTGTCTGGTTGCTGGTCTTAGTGTCTAGTCCTTTAGAGTTTCGAGTTCTGTTCACAAGTAGTCATGCCGCCGCGGCATCATCATCATCACCGCTGCCATATACCACCATCGTCATCACCGCTGCCATATACCACCATCGTCATCACCGCTGCCATATACCACCATCGTCATCACCGCTGCCATATACCACCATCGTCATCACCGCTGCCATATGCCACCAGCGTCATCACCGCTGCCATATACCACCATCGTCATCACCGCTGCCATATACCACATATCCACCGCCATCACGATAATCTGTGTCCACCTCCATCACCGATTCGCCACCAGTCTGAGTTCCACCATCCTACATATATCCGCCACCAGTCTGAGTTTCCACCAGATTCATCTCCGCCACCAGTCCTAGTCCGAGTCCAGTATTTGTTGCTTTGTTTTCGAGTTTCCAGATCACGCGATACTCCGAGTCGTGACAGAATAGGACTCCTGAGATTCCGTGCTACCCGCAGAAGAAAAATAGTTCCAAACTCAAAAAAACTAAGTCTGGAAAATTCTGGCTAGGTGGTTATTAGACCATTTGTAGACTTTTTCGAAAAAAATTGTTGCGGAGCAAAAAAGAGAAAAAAAAGTGCAAGAAAAGTGAAAAAAAGAAAAAACATTCAGAGCTTGCTCCTCCCTTCTTTACGTGCAGCGCCGTGATTTTGTTAGTGTTCTAGGCTCGCGTCTCTAGCACGGTCTAGCCTAGGACCAGCACAGTACTATCGTTGAGCGTTTATTCAACTTTGCATCTCTGAATTGATTATTGCTGACCCTTTTTGCTACCATATTATAAGCCTTCCCAGCTCCACATACATCTACTCGTGCGTTTGACTCTCCCTGGTAATCGCTCTATCCAAGCTTTGAGAGTTTTGACTATGACGGTTGCCGATCACCGCTTGCTGCTGGGTAAGAACTGGTAAGAATTTGAGATTTGCTTGACGGATTTGTGACATCCACCACCACCTCTTGTTAGCAGTCTGTAGGATCATCTTCTGATCATGAGACGCAATACATGGCTCCTGAAGATGCTGATAGGTATGAATGTTTAGTTGCTCAACGTGTTTTGAGTGTGCAGGTCACACAAGCCGAGCAAAATCAGAGGCATAATTTGTTCCATACAAAGGGAGTTGTGAAGGAACATTCTGTTCACGTCATCATAGATGGAGGGAGCTGCAACAACTTGGCTAGCATGGAGATGGTGGAGAAGCTATCTCTCACCACAAGACCACATCCACATCCTTACTACATCCAATGGTTCAACAACAGCGGCAAGGTTAAGGTAACACGTACTGTTCGTGTGCATTTTAGTATCTCTACATATGCTGATTATGTTGATTGTGATGTGGTACCTATGCAAGCATGTTCCTTATTACTTGTTAGACCATGGCAATTTGATAAAAATTCTGTACATCATGGTAGAAACAATCAGTATACTCTTGTTCATAAGGATAAAAATATTACTTTGCTTCCTATGACTCCTGATTCCATTTTGAAAGATGATATTAATAGAGCTAATAAAGCAAAACAGGAGAAAAATAAAAGTGAAAATCAGATTGTGGCAAAAGAATTTGAGCAACAAATGCAGCCTAATAATAAACCATCTAGTGTTGCTTCTGAAATTAAATTGAAAAGTGCATGTTTACTTGCCACCAAATCTGATATTGATGATTTAGATTTTAGCAAATCTGTTTTCTATGCTTTTGTGTGCAAAGAGGCATTGTTTTCATTCGAGGACGTGCCTTCCTCTTTGCCTCCTGCTGTCACTAACATTTTCCAGGAGTTCGCTGACGTCTTTCCACAAGACGTGCCACCGGGATTACCACCTATTCGAGGGATTGAGCATCAAATTGACTTGATTCCCGGTGCATCATTACCCAACCGTGCACCATACCGTACTAATCCAGAGGAGACGAAGGAGATTATGCGTCAAGTACAAGAATTGCTCGACAAAGGTTATATACGTGAATCCCTTAGTCCTTGTGTTGTTCCTATCATTTTAGTGCCGAAAAAGGATGGTACGTCGCGTATGTGTGTTGATTGTAGAGGCATTAATAATATTACTATTCATTATTGTCATCCTATTCCTAGGCTACACGACATGCTTGATGAATTGAGTGGCTCTACAATATTCTCCAAAGTTGATTTGCATAGTGGATACCATCAAATTCGTATGAAATTGGGAGATGAATGGAAAACGACATTTAAAACTAAGTTTGGTTTATATGAGTGGTTAGTCATGCCTTTTGGGTTAACTAATGCACCTAGTACTTTCATGATACTAATGAACGAAGTTTTACGTGCTTTCATTGGACGATTTGTGGTAGTCTATTTTGATGATATACTGATTTATAACAAATCTTTGGAGGAACATTTGGAACATTTACGTGCTGTTTTTATTGCTCTACGTGATGCACGTTTGTTTGGTAACCTTGGAAAGTGCACCTTTTGCACCGACCGAGTATCTTTTCTTGGCTATGTTGTTACTCCACATGGAACTGAAGTTGATAAAGCCAAGATTGAAGCTATTGAGAGTTGGCCGCAGCCCAAAACGGTCACACAAGTGAGGAGTTTCCTTGGGCTCGCTGGTTTCTATAGGCATTTTGTGAGAGATATCAGCACCATTGCTGCACCTCTCAACGAGCTTACAAAGAAGGATGTGCCTTTTGTTTGGGGTACTGCACAGGAAGAAGCCTTCACGGTATTGAAAGATAAGTTGACACATGCTCCTTTACTCCAACTTCCTGATTTCAATAAGACTTTTGAGCTTGAATGTGATGCTAGTGGAATTGGATTAGGAGGTGTGTTATTACAAGATGGCAAACCTGTTGCATACTTTTCTGAAAAATTGAGTGGGCCTAGTCTGAACTATCCTACTTATGATAAAGAATTATATGCTCTTGTTCGGACCTTAGAAACATGGCAACATTATTTATGGCCAAAGGAATTTGTTATACATTCTGATCATGAATCTTTGAAACACATTAAAAGTCAAGCAAAACGGAACCGTAGACATGCTAAATGGGTTGAATTCATTGAAACTTTCCCTTATGTCATTCAACATAAGAAGGGTAAAGAAAATGTTATTGCTGATGCATTGTCTCGTCATTATACTATGCTTTCACAACTTGACTTTAAAATATTTGGTTTGGAGACCATCAAAGATCAATATGTGCATGATGTTGAATTTAAAGATGTATTGCAGAATTGTAAGGAAGGGAGAACTTGCAACAAGTTCATTCTTAACGATGGATTTGTGTTTCGTGCTAACAAGCTATGCATTCTAGCTAGCTCTGTTCGTCTCTTGTTGTTGCAGGAGGCGCATGGAGGAGGACTAATGAGACACTTTGGTGTGAAGAAGACAGAGGACGTACTTGCTACACATTTCTTTTGGCCAAAGATGAGACGGGATGTTGAGCGTTTTGTTGCTCGCTGCACTACATGTGAAAAAGCTAAGTCACGACTCAATCCTCATGGTTTATATATGCCTTTGCCTGTACCTAGTGTTCCTTGGGAGGATATATCTATGGACTTTGTTTTAGGTTTACCTCGAACAAAGAAGGGGAGGGATAGCATATTTTTTGTCGTGGATAGGTTCTCGAAAATGGCACACTTTATACCATGTCATAAAAGCGATGATGTTGTTAACGTTGCTGATTTGTTCTTTCGTGAAATTATTCCCTTGCATGGTGTGCCAAATACTATTGTTTCAGATCGTGATACTAACTTTCTTAGCCACTTTTGGAGATGTTTATGGGCTAAGTTGGGGACTAAACTGGTTTTTAGTACTACTTGTCACCCCCAAACTGATGGACAAACTGAAGTAGTCAATAGAATATTGTCTATTATGCTTAGGGCTGTTTTGAAGAATAACAAGAAAATGTGGGAAGAATGCTTGCCTCGTATTGAATTTGCTTATAATCGTTCATTGCATTCTACTACTAAGATGTGCCGTTTTGAAATTGTGTATGGTTTCCTACCTCGTGCACCTATTGATTTGTTGTCTCTTCCATCTTCGAAGAAGGTTAATTTTGATGCTAAAGAACGTGCTGAATTGATTTAAAAAATGCATGAGCTAACTAAGGAAAACATTGAGCGTATGAATGCTAAATATAAACTTGCTGGAGATAAGGGTAGAAAACATGTTGTGTTTGCACCTGGAGATCTTGTGTGGTTACATTTGCGTAAGGATAGATTTCCTAATTTGCGTAAACCTAAGCTAATGCCACGTGTTGATGGTCCTTTTAAGGTGTTAGAGAAAATAAATGATAATGCATGTACACTTGAGCTGCCTGCAGAT
The DNA here is from genome assembly GCF_002162155.2 of Triticum dicoccoides. Lineage (NCBI taxonomy): Eukaryota > Viridiplantae > Streptophyta > Magnoliopsida > Poales > Poaceae > Triticum > Triticum dicoccoides. Next base: position 284,712,670 of record NC_041386.1, read on the forward strand.
TTTGGGGTTAGTCCCACTTTTAACATTGCAGATCTGAAGCCTTACTTGGGTGACGACGATGAACTTACGTCGAGGACGACTTCATTTCAAGAAGGGGAGGATGATGAGGACATCAATACCATTGTTACACCCACAGCCCCTACTGCTATACATACTGGACCAATTACTAGAGCTCGCGCACACCAATTGAATTATCAGGTGTCACATCCCTAGTTCTGGTTTGCTCTGGCTAGCTAGTCATGTGTGCATCATGTTTAAAATTCAATGAATTTGAAATGGGGACTTGTGAAAGCCTCAGAATCATTTTGAAAATGATCAAGATAAAAATTGCTTCAATTTGGCCCAAGAAAATGTTCCTGTTTTTCTCTAATAATATTGGCCAGAGTGAAAATTCCAACCAATATTTTTAGGACCTCAGAAACATTTATTTTGGCCATTTGAATTAACCCAATAATTATTTGCTTTGGATTTATATTTAATATATATTAAATATAACTCCAATAATTCTGGAAGTTTGTGAGTGGTTTTGTATATATTTTAGCAAGCCATATAATAACCTACAGAATTTATTAGAAGGATTTAGTGGCTAAACTAAATCAGAACAAAGGAAAGAAAATAGGAAAAAAAACAAAATGGAATCAGAGAGGGAGAGAGAACTACCTGGGCCAACTTACCTGGCCTTCCAGCCCACCTGTCACATGGGTTCTCTGTCACATGGATGCTAGCGACACTATCATATACGTGAGCCAAAAGGCGCAAACGGTCCCGGGCCATGGTAAGGCGACACCCGTGGGAATACCGTGCGTGAGGCCGCAAAGTGATATCAGGTGTTACCGGCTAGAGCAATGTGACTCGGAATCGGGGTCCTGATAGCTTTGGTATCAGATCCTGACTGCCTGTAGGATTACCAAGCCAAACTGGTCGAAGTCGAGTCTAGAAATGCTTTAGTTATGTAAGGGAATTGATTGTGGAAGGGAACGTAAGGCTCTTTTTACTCCTTTACCCTATGCCCTTCTGATCTGAGTCAACCTCTTCTTTTCTACGGGGATTAAGAACTAGGCCTTCTCATCTATCTATCAGGATGACGTGTTACTAATCCATAGACTTATAGAATTGATAGTTTCAAGCCTCAGTTCCGTTCCTACTACTTCCGTATGTTGACAGTTGATCTCAGAACCTTGATATTGTGTTGTTGAGTTGTTATGCCACCATTTTGCAGGATGTCTCAAATATTTTTGAGCATTTACAACTGTTATGCTGTCCGAGTCATCCCAGGTTTCTAAATAGTCTGATCCATTTGCAAATCCTTTCTTTCTGTTCCCGATGTCCTTTTGGTCAGAATAAGCACACTAACCGGTCAGTTGAGGTACTCTATTGCCTCGACATATATGTTGGAGCTATTATTATGACCCTAGGTGTTTTAGGGAGTCACCTAGTATTCTAGCCATGTTTTGTGTTCCCGGTGTGATGATTCTGGCCACCATTCTCGAAAGCATCCCGTGATGCCATTTAGTTAGTAGGCCTTCTATTTCTGGGTTTTGAACCCGAGATTCACCCTACTTACTTCATGTTGATAGTGTTTGCTCATTCCTTTAGGTTATTAGTAACCTTTGCATTAGTCCTCGAGGTTCGTGGTATTTCGTTCTTCCAAATACTATGAACCACTTATGGCAGAAGTTTGTTGGATAAAAATATCACAATAAGAGTGCTCTCGATGAGTTCTCCGTTCTACATTGTGACTCTGCCAGTTCTACCTTTCTGCATGGGTTATCCGGAAGAATTATGTTGAACTCGTTCGACATGCTAACCTATGCATCAACAACTCAGAAAGTGATGTGTTCATTTGAGTTGTCCGTTTTCAGTTGTACTCTGACCTTCGTCTATCAATTGATAGTCAGGAGTAATTATGCATTCGTGCTATCGATGCTTATTATTCTTTTGGTCCGTCAAGCCATTTTATCTTGGAATGACTAGGAGAAACAAACTCCAGTACCTCATCCATATCCAGGATTGGGTCAAAATAGTTGTGCTCCGCAGATCAAAATGCCAATCCAGCTTTTGATTCCGTTCTACCCTAAAGTATTACCGTCTTATGCCAAGAATGTCATGAGAATTGCACAACCTCTCATGAATTCTTGATATAGTGATACTGCTCGCCATCGTTGTTCATTCCTCGGTTCCTGTGTTATCATAACCGGAGTGCCGACAAGTGAATCGTGATGTGTGAAATCAATACTCCTAGCAACTTCATTGCTTGGTAGTTAAAGGACAATAGTCTCATCCTTAGCGTGTTGGTTACTGAACCATCGTTCTGAGATTGATCGTGCTACCTAGTCCTTATTTCTGGTACACTTTTCGATCAATGAGTTAGGATAGTGTCAACCTTGCTTATTTGATCATATCGTCTTGCCCTGAAAAGCAAGATTGTTCTTGAGTTTAGTGACATATCGGTGGTTCGTGATTTTCCGAATATCTTCTCGGAAGTATTACCAGGTTGTTCCTTGATCGCTATGTTGAGTTCGTGATCATGTTGGTTTTTCTCTAAACCATCCATTCTCCAAGAATCTGTGTTGGATACCCCCGAGCTAGTTGGTTAAGCTAAACAACAACTTGGAGAGTTGGAAGATGGAAGCTTGTCTGACTTAGTTCATGCTGAGGGATATCCTTGTGTGTGTGTGTGTGTGTGTGTTGAAGATAGATGATATCTTCATCGACTGATCCCCGTGATCAGTTGTTGAACCTATTGTCTTGTACAAACCTTGATTTGAGTATGGGCTATCGTCAAATCAATTAAAACCAACGATATTCATAATGTTGTCTTACTCGTGGTTGATCCCTCGAGCATACACCATTACATCTTTTGGTCTGACCAATGCTATCACCGTGTTCACATGATGGTGGAAGTCCAGTGATATGGAAAATTCTGGTGAGTTGTTGTTGAGCCCATCAGCAGCATTTTGTCTCCCCCATGATTCATGTTGAACATCAACCTAGTGTTGAAAACCTTGTAAGCAATGCCTTCGTGTTCCGTTCATGAAGCTTATGCTTGGATGAAAGAAGTGAGTTTCTCCAAGTTCACATGCACTAGGTGTAAGTTGCCGCCATGAATTTGAGAAAGGTTTGTTTTGTTTCCCTTGGAATCATCCCAAATCAGTCATGCATATGCGCGAAGTATTCTATGGTTTGGTAGATTAATTACCTCCACTCCATATGTGTTCCTAGCACACCAAGCCACTGATTGGTTTGTTCAAGGAGAATAAGTTTCTTCTTAGGAGCTAGACTTACGCAAGGACTTCGATATCCTCGTTGATGGTTCCCTCCTGAACTCGGTAGTGTTTCGTTGTAAGACTACCAGGTGACCATGCTTGTCTAGGACAACGTGTTCACATGCTTGTAGCAGAACCGGCTCATGTTTTGGAGCTTACTATCGTAGTTCATTCCCGAGAATCTCGCAACGTCATCTCGTCGATTTGTGTTGCAAACCTTCATTTTTCTTTCTAGACTTGATGAGTCTGGAATATCCTGACACCAACCAGATCTGAATCTCAGGAAGATATGATGGTTGGAACACACTCCAAGAACTATAATATTGGTCTCCCTGTAACCTGTAAAGTGGATGTCGTGGCCAACACACCCAGCCGGAAGACCTATTATTGTAGTATCTTGATTGAGGAAGTTGGCCACCGCCCCATAAGGATTTCGTAGGATTTACTCCAGAAGTTGTTCCTTATGGATCTATTGTATTCCGAAGTCCGACCACTACTTGATGGCTATGTTGATGCTTTAAAGCATGACCGTGGTAACCAGTACATCAAGGAGAACATTAGAAGCGGAGTGCTAAATGTCTCTCGGTCGATCATCCAGATTTCATTCCCTTGGCCTCGCTAAGGTGAAATCTGAGAAAGGGTTGTCTTTCTATGCATCTGCATTGTCCATCACTATTCGTCAAGGTAGTAAGATGTGTTGCCAGGATCCTCAACTCGGATGTTGGTAGAACCTTGATGAATATGGAAATGCTCAAGTTCTTGAGAGCACGCGCAAGCAAAATCATCCCTTGCGTTGTCTTCAACAAGGTAGTCCATATCATCCATTCTAGTCCGGGTATGCCATCCCTTTGTACTCCGCCAAACGATTGTTGTGAATTGCCTTAGGCTGGTATAAAGAGTTTCAATTATCTTTGCATCAAAAGTAATTCTTTTTGCCACTTAAGGGAATAGCTCTACGAGTCACCTTCCCTGAGGTGCCCCGTTATGGAATCATGGCAAATTTTTTCCTTGCTACTTTGAAAGCTTGTCAAATTGTTTCTTTCGTCCCTCTTGATGCATGTTTTGCCTCTCAGCTCCAGAGATGTTTTATATCCCACCCCAAGAGTTGATCTTGAGTTGCCCGATCTTCGAGAAGATCGATTCCCGTAGAGTTCCTGTCCGTTGTCATCGTGTTGGATGAAGATCTCGAAAGGAAGGATGCCAAGATCGATATGAAGCAATGGATCATGAAGATAATGTTAGCCTGTATCCCCTCTGTCCTCTTACCTCACCTCTTGAATCTCAGGACGAGATTCTTGTTTAGTGGGGGTGAGTTGTCACATCCCTAGTTCTGGTTTGCTCTGGGCTAGCTAGTCATGTGTGCATCATGTTTAAATTTCAATGAATTTGAAATGGGGACTTGTGAAAGCCTCAGAATCATTTTGAAAATGATCAAGATAAAAATTGCTTCAATTTGGCCCAAGAAAATGTTCCTGTTTTTCTCTAATAATATTGGCCAGAGTGAAAATTCCAACCAATATTTTTAGGAGCTCAGAAACATTTATTTTGGCCATTTGAATTAACCCAATAATTATTTGCTTTGGATTTATATTTAATATATATTAAATATAACTCCAATAATTCTGGAGGTTTGTGAGTGGCTTTGTATATATTTTAGCAAGCCATATAATAACCTACAGAATTTATTAAAAGGATTTAGTGGCTAAACTAAATCAGAACAAAGGAAAGAAAATAGGAAAAAAACAAAATGGAATCAGAGAGGGAGAGAGAACTACCTGGGCCAACTTACCTGGCCTTCCAGCCCACCAGGGGCTCCCATGTCTTCTCCTTCCTCTGCCAGAAGGACCGAGGCGCGTGGCCACCGCACACCGGCACGCGCACGGCCACCTCCTGCCTGCTTGCCGCTGCTGGAGTCGTCCCCGAGCGCCATGCACTCCCCCTCGACTGCCTGCACCTCTCCTCTCTCTCCCCTCGAGCACTCTCCCCTCCTCTCCCTCGCTCTCTCCCGCGACGGCCGACGCGGCCATGGAAGCGCCGCCATGAACCACCGCGCTCCCCGACCCCCTCTCGCCTTCCCATGTTGCGTGGAAGCTCCGCCACCATCGCCTACGCCTCCTGGACGACCCGCAGGACACCGGATGCACTGCACCACGACCATGGCGCCGTCTTCAACCTCTCGGCCGCCGAGATCACCGATGACCGCACACCGTCACCAACCCTTCCCCGAGCCCAGTGACCACCCCTGCAGACTCGCCGTGAGCTCCTCTTCGTTTCCCCTGATTTCGTGCCGTAGCCATCGTCCCTGCCAACCCGAGCGCCGCCGCCCGCCATGGACGTCGAGAATGGCCTTGCCATGTCCTTGCGCTCGAACCCATGCACCTCGAGTCCTCCTGGAGCGCCCGAGACCCCACCGCGCTCCTCAATTCACTTGCTAATGTGCAGCAGCCCTCTCACCGAGCAGCCGTAGCTCCGGTCGCCGCACTTGCCATCACCGCCATCGCTGTACTACACACCGGTTGATGCCGCTGGCCGCAATGGATGCGCGCGAGCCTGGGCGTCTCGTGGAGCCCCTCCGCCGCTCCTTTGGTCACCGGGAGAGCGAACCCGACGCCCTCCGCCGTCTCTGGCTCCGCCGGTGACGAGACGCGGGTCAACTCTGGCGAGTTGACCCATGTTTGACCCCCCAGGGTCACTGACGCATGGGCCCGCCCTGTTAATTTTTAGTTAGGTTTAGTTTAGTGCTAATTAACTTAGATTAGTGCTTAATCTAACACTAACTAACTCTATTAAGTTAATGATGACACTGACACACGGGACCCATAGGTCAGGTTTAACCTGGACCACCCCCGTTGACCCGCTGACGTCATAGTGACGCAGTGCTGACGCAATTAATGATTTTCTGGTTTTAAAAATAATGAGGAAATTCCAGAAAATGCCCAAAACTTCCAAAATTCATAGAAATTAAACTGTAACTCCAAATGAAATAAATTATATATGAAAAATGATTAGAAAAATATGAAGAATCTGTTTATGCCATGATCATGCATGTTTGAACAAGTTAACCTCACTGGATAGGACAAATTATGATTAGGGCAACTTATGAAATAACATTTGGAATTGGAATTTGATCCTGTTTGAGTTCCACTTCAATTAGATTGGCTAGATATTGCATTAGGTCAATTCAGTACCTTAATATGTCATATCATTCATTCGCTTGTGCATTGCATTAATTGAATGTTGTTTATGTTCCCTTGCCGGTAATTGTCCCCTCTCGATAGATGTGGTTGCGACGACGTGATCGATGACACCGATGAAGAACTATATTATCTTCAGAAGTGCCAGGCAAGCAAAACTGCCTTGTTCATGCCGATACAATCCCACTCTCTCTCCAGCTCTCCTTTACTACATTAGGACAACAATGATTCAACTGTTACATGCTGCGGTAGCTGAACCCCTTTTCCTCTGCATGACCTGTCATTGCCACATTAAATGGATGAAACCCACTAGCATGAGTAGGAGTTGTTTGAGCCCTGATCTGCCTACTCATTCATGCTTGTTTGTCATGCCTGCTATTGCTTAGAGTTGTGTCAGGTCTGATTCATCGGGGATGAATTGGAAAGTTGTGAACATGTCCTACTTTGTGTGAGCTAAGTGTGTGTACACGATTTGGTAAAGGTAGCGGTGAGAGGCCATGTCGGAGTACATGGTGGATTGTCTCATTGAAACCGTTCTTAGGAACTGATTTCTGTGTCTGTGATCCATGAACAGCTACTACCACTCATTGGGATCCTTAATTGACCCTCTCGGCTTCTTAATCACCCTAGTACTCTGTCTAGGAGTTGCAACTAGTTTCTGGTGTTTGTAGGTTATGTGTTGGCGGCCGTGCATAGCGCTGACCCTAGGGGTGGGCTATGATGCGGTAGATACACCATGGCACGGTGTACCGGGCACCCGTTTGGTGTCTCGGGAACCCTGTTCACATTGTTCGGGGCCGTATGTGGAAACCTCGGCCGGACTCCCTGCGGATGGAACCTGGATAGGCGATAAACCTAGACTAGAGACTTAAGTGTTTAGGTAGGTCGTGGCCGACACCCTCGTTGGGCTTTCGCTTGAAGGTTGCCGAGTACATGTCGTGTAAACGACGGTAAGTGGTGGGAGCGTGTGTGAAGAAGTACACCCCTGCAGGGTTATCATTATCTATTCGAATAGCCGGATTCCTCGGATATGGAAACTTGGACCCCTTTCATAGTTCATAGACAAGTCAAAGTGGATACTCTAAAATGCGCAAGATAAGCGTAAGTGCTATGGATGGCATTCTCATAGGGAGACGAGAGCAGATCCATAGTGGTGTATTGAATGGTGAATATGTGGACTCGTGTGTGCCACCTCAAAAGAGTTGCTTGCACTCGTAGTTCAGGTTAGCCACTGAGTCAAAGCTGGCTTGCTGCAGTTAAACTCCACCACCCCCTTTGTTGATATCGATGCATATGTAGTTAGTTCTAATGTAAGTCTTGCTGGGTACATTTGTACTCATGTTTGCTTAATTTATGTTTTGCAGAGAGACCTCAGTCTCGCTAGTAGTTCCGCGTGGACTTCGATGTTTAGCTTGATACCTCAGCTACGATCTTGTGCCCTCGGCAGGATCTGGTAGATAGTCAGGCTTCTTAGCCTCTTTCATTTGTAGATGTCTGTACTCAGACATGTTAAGCTTCCGCATGTGCTTTGATTTGTATGCTATGATTGTTGGGTCATGAGACCCATGTTTGTAATATCTCGCTCCTCGGAGCCTAATGAATAAATACTTGAGTCGTAGATTTATGTTGTGATGCCATGTTGTATTTACACATATCGAGCATATTGTGTGTGTGATTGAAATGCTTGGTTTGTGTGGGATCCGATAGCCTAGTTGTTTATCCTTGGTAGCCTCTCTAATGGGGAAATGTAGTCTTGTGCTTCCATGAGCCATAGTGGTCCGCTACAGCACGGTTCACCGGAGTCCTGCTAGCCCAGCACTACTGCTCAAGACACTTGACTGGCCGGCATGTGTTTCACTTCGTTCCTGTGTCTGTCCCTTCGAGGAAATGTCATGCGGTGACATCCGGAGTCCTGCCTAGCCTGCTACAGCCCGGGTTTCCGGAGTCCTGTTAGCCAAGTGCTACAGCTCGGATTCACATGCTGCTTACCGACATGCTCGATGTGATTCATGTATGCCTGTCCCCATAGGTTGGTACCACTTTGGGTTCACGACTAGCCATGTCGGCCCGGGTTCTCTGTCACATGGATGCTAGCGACACTATCATATACGTGAGCCAAAAGGCGCAAACGGTCCCGGTCCATGGTAAGGCGACAACCGTGGGAATACCATGCGTGAGGCCGCAAAGTGATATGAGGTGTTACCGGCTAGACCAATGTGACTTGGAATCGGGGTCCTGACATCAGGTACTTTCGTTTCTTGGTAACGATTCTAATGTTCATGAGAATATGATGCTACCTAAATTGGATACAAATGTTTTGCTTACAAATGAAGGGCCTAGCTTGGACAAGAAAGATGAACCTTGGAGCAAGTTCAAGCATGGAGATGATGGCATGCGCAAGGGGAACAAGAACGGAGTTACAAGTGATGATTCCAGGACTCTGAAGCCACCATAATGAGTGCATGAAGCATGGGACGAAATATACAAGATGCCACTTCATAAATTTTGTTCAGAGGCTATTCTAGGTGTTGCGTCACCTTATTATTGGGCCAGGCCCATGTATTTTTGAAGTACTTAAGTATAGGCTGTTTTTAGAGTCCGTATGTGTGGGGAAACAAGAGTTAGGGTTGGTTTCGGACCCCTTCACCAAGGGCCACGGAATCCCCCCTCTCTCCTCCATATATACAGCCCTTAGGGCATCGTTTAGACTTTGGGTTTTGTTTAGATTAAAAGTTCGCCATAGCTGCAACTTCTCGTACTTCGTTTGTGTCCAACGACCAGACCAAGACGTCGCAGAACCCCACCTTGATCAATAAAGCTTTCATCTTATATTCGCAATATCCAGATTGCAATCTCAGTTTCTTGCTTGTTCTTCGTTTGCTTGCAGGAAATAGACCCTCGTGGTCAGGTTGATCGTGCTCCGGCATGGTCAATAACCCCTCGGAAGTTGGTTTAGCGATTGCTAAGGCGCGACGTCTCGCACGTTCATAGTCGGATCGTCAAGGTCGACTCCCATAGAAACGATAGCCACCATCTCATCGAAACATCGGGACACCTTTGCCTCTATCAAGTGTATTTTTTGTAGTGTTATATGCATGTTGTACCCATATCACGGGCCAAGTTAGAGCAAGGACCGTGTGGGGTGAAGAGGATTCAACATCTTTCTGCAAGTCTTCTAAAGAACTGCCTTTACATGTTCCATCATATTGGGTATCATTGATATCATGTTTATTGGCCTTTACATTGCTCCGTGAGGTTCTTGTGGATATATCAGTGTGTGCAATTATATCTGACATGTATGCAAGACAACTAGTAGTTTATTTGTATGTAATGAGTGCCTGTAGGAGATGACATAAATAGTAGGACTAGGGTTAACTAGTAGCAACAGGTCTCAAAAACTGAAGGGAGAACACAGATGAAAGCTAAAAAATATGTATCGCTTGTACTTGAGATTAACTAGACGGCACACAAAAGTATTAAAGAACAACATAGGTAATACTAGAAGTGGTATAATACTATAATCACCAGCCTGTGGGATAGCATTGGCTGATGGATGATAACTATGGAACAGCGTTACCTAAAGAACATGTATCTTACCTAAACTATGGAACAATGTTAACTCCTGAACAAGACCCATAAGAGATCAGCACGAATATATAGTGAAATGTGATAATCTATTTTCCATGCTTAGATGAATAACAAAGCCATAAATGTTGCACACAATTAAGATGAGGGTAAAACCTATCTGGCCGCCATCCATAGAAGTGAGCATCATGTGCTGACTTGTCGATGGCCCTGCAGTTGTTGTGGATGTCCATGTCAGGCACGCGCATTTGATGCAGGGAACTGTTGAGTGGGGACTATAGCTCCCTTCTTGTGTATGCTTCCCTTGTTGGAGCAGCTGCGGTGAGTCGGAAGACGGTGTGGCTGAAGATGCAGATAACGCATAATGTTAAGAATGCCACATCTCTTTGATCTGAAGAAATAAACTAAGAGATCACAACAAGGTACGAGAGTGGTCACACGTCTGTTGACTGAAGACTAAATTGGGGTCACACGATTTTACTTTACTTTGGTACTGTCCGATCTACGCCGGATGGCTTGATGGCCGTCTTGTGCCTCCCGGCTGACACTGTTAGGAATCTTCCCCGAAGAGCCAGCTACCAACGGCAGAGCAGCCTGCCTCCGTCGTCCATGGCCTCGGCCAAAACCCCGCTCCCCACCCGAACGCACTACCGTGGTTGCGCTACCCCCGAGCCAATACACAAAGACACCCCGTCATCCAGATCCGGCGGTGGCAGTACCTTCAACCCATGTTAGACACCAGCGAACCGGCAGCCTAGGAGCTCCGCCGCCTCGAGGGGTGCTGCTTCCCATTAGGAATCAATTGCCCAGAATAAAAATTCAGACTACTAACGCCTAAATAAAGTTATTTGAGATGAGCGTGCGACCTATCTGGCGGCATGGTGAAGTAGGCAGGTCCAGCTGCCGAGTCGATGAGGCCAGCGCGGTTGCGATGGCGACCGGCGGCAGGGAAACAACAATGTCGCGATGGTAGACAGATACGGGGAAGCAGCGCCGGGACTCTGGGCGGATCCAAAGTTGGAGCCGCTCCGGCGCCGTGAACAACGGCGGGGGTGAATCGGCTCCGGTATGGTTCACGCGGCCGTCGTCGAGGCAGCTCTAGCAGCATGGAGTAAGAGGCACACACCCCAGTGCACGACGGCAAATGGACAACGTCTCCGGTGCTAGGGAGGAGGGCGGCTGTGAAATTGGTGCGGTGTGGGGCGCTGTAACACCCCAGATGTAACTTGCCATATTTGTAACTCTGACTCTTCCCATTTCCGGCTTTAAGTTATGAGATTTCCCTTCGTGGTTGGGTTTTGTCTTTCGTTTTGCATTTTGTTCATGTCATGCATTTCATATCATGTCATCATGTGCATCGCATTTGCATACGTGTTTGTCTCATGCATCCGAGCATTTTCCCCGTTGTCCGTTTCGAAATCCGACACTCCCACATGCACCGGCGCACCCCTCTTGTCTCTTTTCATGAGTGGGTGTTAAACGTTCTCGGAATGGACCAAGATTTGCCAAGTGGCCTTGGTACACCACCTGTAGACCGCCTGTCAAATTTCGTTCCATTTGGAGTCCGTTTGATGCTCCAACGGTTAACTAGGTAACCGCGAAGGCCCCTTTTGTGTTGCAGCCCAACACCCCTCCAAAACGGCCCAATAACCCATCTAAACTATCTCCATGTCCTCCGTTGTCGGATCACGGTCATGTGGGCGAAAATTACACCTCATTTGGACACTCCTACCTCCTTCTATCTATAAATAGGTGCCCCTCCCGAATTTTCGCGCAGATGAAACCCTAGCTAAGCTCCCACGCCGCCACCGGACATGTTCGCCGCCCACCGGACGTCCCGCGCAAGTGAGGCGCCGCCATGTGTCGCACCGCCACCCACCACCGCTGCCGGCCCGCGCGCTCGCCCCGCTCCTCCTCCCGCGTGCGGCCGCTGCCTCCGCCCACCGCCGCCGCCGCCTCCGCCCACCGCCGCCGCCGAGCTCGGCACCTCGCCGGTCCCCACCACCTCGCCGCTGCAGATCCGGCCGGCACCGCCCTTGCTGAGCTCCGGCCAGATCCGAGCCGTCTACCCCGGATCCGGTGCCGCCCCGGCGTCCTCCGCGCCCCGACGCCACCGGCGAGTTCCGGGCAACTCCCTCCTCCTCTCCGGCTCCATCTCCGGTGAACCTCGAGATCCACCGTCGCATCAATTTCCGTGCAAGCCCGAGGTTGACTCCGTTTTTCTTCTAAGTCCCAAATCTGAGATGTTTTATGCCCATGGTCATCATGTCACATCTCCATGCTCGTAGCTCCAAATCATGCATATGCTATGTCGTTTTGTTCGTCTCGTTGAGCTCTTCATGCCAGTAGCACTTACATGCATGTTTATGTTCATTGTGATTCCATTTTCATTGATGCAAGAGTGCTATAAAATGTTAACTGCTGGTACTTATCAGTTTATGAGGTTTTGTCATTTTTTGTTGCAATTGATGTGTGCATCATATGGGCATGAGGTCTACATGAGTTTTGAACTACACCATGCCATATTTACAGAGGTGCTTGTCTTGTATTTTTGTGATAAATGTGGTGACTAGAAGTAGCATGCAAACTGGGCTTCGCGATGTTGCTGTTTTGAATGTGGTGAGCAAGTCTTTTCCTGTTGTTATTTTGATGCCATGTAAACTTGATGCTACAGTGATATCCATGCTTATTTTGGGACACTTCAGTAAGGATATTTTCAACATGTGGTTATGCTCTATCCATCCATGCCCCTGTTTGCAATTATGGAGTTGTCTAGCATGTCTTGTTCTTGCTCTACTTTTTCTACAAAATGTTCCTGGCAGAATGTTATCATGTTAATCAAATTTGCCATGGTTGTTGTTAGTGATCCATGCATCCTATGAACTTTCTCTTGCCATGGTTAGCTTCATGAAAATGTCATCTTGCTGTTGGTATGCTTGTTTTGTCATGCAATTCTTTGTAGTGAGTGGTATGAGCTCGCAAAGTTGCCTTCATAATTCTGTTTATGCCATGCTCTGTTTTTCTGTTAAGTCTGAAACTGTTAATAAAACTTGCTATGTTTACATGGGTTCCATCATATCTTCTGTGCCTTTTTGTCTCATGTTTAGTAAGAGACTTTTGATCTATGCATTTAGTAGAATCATTCCATGTCTTTGTTTACTATGATATGTTCCTGTATCATGTTGTTTGCTTGCTCTAAGTGCTTCCTGATGTTGTTTTTGACATGTTAGTAATTTCCATGAGTCTGTGAAGCTGATATCTTTTGCACTTTTTCCATGCTTGTTTGAACCTGTTCTAGTGTGATTTGACCACAGCTTAGTGTTCATGTTTTGTCGAGCATCTCGTGTACATCACTGCCATATGCTTTGTTGCTATGTTGGAGTGCTTTAGCTTAGTTTCTTGTTGCATTCTAAGTGGCGTCGTGCTGTTAATCGCAGAATAGCACCATTCTTGTTTTGCTTGCCATTTGCAAACCGTGCATCAGTCTCCGGTGATCTTTATATCGATTTCAGTCAAAATCATCTCATCTTTCCAGAGGCACACTTGGTTTGCCAAGTTGAGGCCTTGATCATTCTTTCCCTTCCGAAGCACGCATATGCTTTGCATATCATGTCTTGCATATCATGCCATGTTTTGCATCATGTTGCTTGTGCATTGCACCTTGATTGATTGTTGGTCATTTGCTTGTGTTCTTGCTTTGGGTAGAGCCGGGAGACGAGTACGTGACAGAGGAACCTATTGAGTACGCTAAGGATCAAGCTTTCGACAACTCTGAGAACTTTGCAGGCAAGATGACCATACCCTCGAAATCACTTCTATTTTTGCTTGCTAGTTGTTCGCTCTATTGCTATGTCGCGCTACCTACCACTTGCTATATCATGCCTCCAATATTGCTATGTCAAGCCTCTAACTCACCTTTCCTAGCAAACCGTTGTTTGCCTATGTTACCGCCTTTGCTCAGCCCCTCTTATAGCATTGCTAGTTGCAGGTGAAGAGGAAGTTTGTTCCATGTTGGAACATGGATTTGTTGGGAGATCATTATTATATCTTATTTACGTTAATGCATCTATATACTTGGTAAAGGGTGGAAGGATCAGCCTTTTTCCTGGTGTTTTGTTCCACTCTTGTCGCCTTAGTTTCCGTCATACCGGTGTTATGTTCCTTGATTTTGTGTTCCTTGCACGGTTGGGTGTTATGGGAACCCCTTGACAGTTTGCCTTGAATAAAACTCCTCCAGTAAGGCCCAACCTTGGTTTTACCATTTGCCTACCTACCACCATATACCTTTCCCTTGGGTTCTGCGGACTCAAGGGTCATCTTTGTTTTAAACCCCCCCGGGCCAGTGCTCCTCTAAGTGTTGGTCCAAAATGAGCAACCTGCGGGGCCACCTCGAGGCAACATGAGGGTTGGTTTTACTCGTAGCTTGACCTATCCGGTGTGCCCTGAGAACGAGATACGTGTGACTCCTATCGGGATTTGTCGGCACATCGGGAAGCTTTGCTGCTCTTGTTTTACCAATGTCGAAATGTCTTGTAACCGGGATTCGGGGACTGATCGGGTCTTCCCGGGAGAAGTAATATCCTTTGTTGACCGTGAGAGCTTGTGATGGGCTAAATTGGGACACCCTTGCAGGGTATAAACTTTCGAGAGCCATGCCCACGGTTATGTGGCAGATGGGAATTTGTTAATATCCGGTTGTAGATAACTTGACACTTAACTTAATTAAAATGAATCAACCGCATGTGTAGCCGTGATGGTCTCTTTTCGGCGGAGTCCGGGAAGAGCACATGGTCTTGTGTTATGTTTGAGCGTAAGTAGCTTCAGGATCACTTCTTGATCACTTATAGCTTCTCGACCATGCGTTGCTTCTCTGCTCGCTCTTATTTGCGTATGTTAGCCACCATATATGCTAGTGCTTGCTGCAGCTCCACCTCACTACCCTTTCCTACCCTTAAGCTTAAATAGTCTTGATCTCGTGAGTGTGAGATTGCTAAGTCCTCGTGACTCACGGATACTTCCAAACAGATGCAGGTGCCGATGATGCTAGTGCAGGGGACGCTACAGAATTCAAGTGGGAGTTCGACGAGGATTCGGGCCGTTACTATGTTCCTTTTCCTGATGATCAGTAGTGGAGCCCAGTTGGGACGATCGGGGATCTAGCATTTGGGGTTGTCTTTCTTTATTTTGGTTCCGTAGTGGGACCTTTGTTTGTACTTTGGATGATGTATGAATTATTTTATGTATTGTGTGAAGTGGCGATTGTAAGCCAACTCTTTATCCCTTTCTCATTCAGTACATGGGATATGTGAAGATTACCCCTCTTGCGACAAGCCTACCATGCGGCTATGCCTCTAAGTTGTGCCCTGACACGTGGGAGATATAGCCGCATTGTGGGTGTTACATGCGCCATGGAGGAGGGGCTGAGGTTTTGTGGCTCGAGAGAAGGGTGCTTCCGGGGCGAAGGTGATTGGCGCCCACG
>NC_041386.1:284728444-284743597 GCF_002162155.2 Triticum dicoccoides
GGAGGGGAGTCGAACCATGTTTACGGACACATTTGTCCGAAATGTGAGGGGGAGTTATAGTCCTACACGTGCCTTTAGGCTTCTCGGCTTGGGTCTGTGTACTGAGGGACGGGGATAGTAGAGTAACTTTTATTCTCCCCAAATAGTGGGCGGGAGCGACTTCGGGCGAGGAGGGCGTGTTTTGAAATATAGTGGGCGCGAGCGATTTCGGTCGAGGAGAGCGTGTTTTGAAATAGTGGGCGCGAGCTATTTCGGGCGAGTAGAGCGTGTTTTGCCGACCATGGTTTATGAATTATTCGACACAAGTTATTTCGGCCGAGGAGAAGGCGCGCTTGGATGAAGTTACGAACCTACCCTCGATGTACAACGGGCCAATTGATCCGTGTCCCACATAGGACGATAATTTCATGTCTCCCATTTATTTGCTCAGGCGAATTCCACCGAGCAGAGGATGTTTAATGGTTCGTTCGAATTTTGGGAGAACGAGCATCCACGTCTACCTTACCAAGTCGATTCGAATCAAATTTTGAAATATTAGCTTGCCACTTCTTTTTTAGATGGAGAGATGATGCTCGGGAGTAATGTGTTTTTACATGCTCATTGCTAGCGATTTACTATATGACAAATAGTTGACCCGCTCAAAAACAGGAATCAAACCCAAAATGAAATATCTCGATTCAATGAAATAGCTCGTTCACCAGGTCAAAATAGTGAACTAAATCCAAAATTGAACACCTCAATCGAGTAGCATGTTGTACAGTATTATAGTACTCCATGAACATGTTGAAAGTCAAATTAATGAACTTGTTTGATATACGCATATATCCGTTCATGTGTGGATTGCAGACAACATGTTCTCCAAATTAAATATTTGAATGCAAGTTTATATGGAAACAGGGTTTATATCAGTCTTTGATGCATAAAACGCGACCTCCCCCTCTCCCGGACTCTTGCCCTCTCTCTCTCTCTCTCTCTCTCATCGACAATCTTAAATTCTGTCGCACGCATACAACACACAAACCTTGTTGGTCCCTCTTGCTTTCTCTCCATCTCTCTGTCTTTGTGTGTGTGTGGGGGGGGGTCTTTCTAGTTCGCATCCATATATACTCCATCTATAGGTCTCTCTCGCACACTATGTATGATTCTCTAGTCCAAGCTAGATATCTTGGGTGCACTCATCATCTCTACTCCTATAAAAATCTGAGTTGGTGATGATGGTGTGGCTGCCATCTTTCATTTACAGCCATCCGATTTGCATCCAACGCGTCTGAGACAAACTATGGCAATTTTACAAATAACCCCCTGCCACTCTAGTTCAGTGTTTAGCCCATCTCTACCCCACCTCATCTAGCACCATCTCAAGAAAGAAAGAAGGATCTGGAAAGGTCGGTGCCGTTGTTCGTTCGCCCCCAGGCTCCATTGCCGACCACTACCACAAACCCCTCCTCGCCGTCTCCACCACCCCCTTCCCTGTCTCCCTGACTTCGACCTGGGTAAGTATGCTGCCGATTAGGACTGGACACGAGCCAAGCCGAATTCAGACAGCCATGTTAGCTCGCTCGGAAGCAGCCAGCTCGGCTCAGCTGGGTGACGCCAATGAGCTGCATATGGGTGGCTCGGCTCATTCTGCACTGGCTTTGTTTAGCCTGAGCGGCTCGTGAGTGGATGGACAAGGGGGTGCATGCTGTGGATGTGCTGTGACTGATGGTGGTCACCGCCGGCCACCAGGGCGTGCCAGAGAAAGTGGTGGTGCGGCATTGAGGCGGAGGGCATGCACCTGCCGACGTTGGTGAGGACGCAACACAAGCAGGGAAGAACATGGGTGGGCAACGTGTGAGCATCTATGTGCCTGTGTGCGCTCCGCGACGAAAGCGTGCCTGTGTGCGTGCGGCGGGGACGGATTATGGATGCTTTGGGAAGAAGAAGAGAATGTAAGAGGGAGGGAGGTGTGAGCAACAGCTGTGTGCGGCAGCGGGGGGATGGATGCATCGCGTGGGTCAGTGGGTACATGCTGCTCGTCTAGGTCACCAAATAAGGATAGCTTCGTATTGGGCTTGGGCTGCTCTTGTAGCCTATACATTTCACTGCTAATTTAAAAAAAAATACTGGGCTGGAAACGAGCCACAGCCCCAACATTTCACCACCGGAGTCGTTCGAGCCCCAACATTTCACTGCCTCCCCTGTATTCTTGCTTCAGCAGCCCCAACTGCGACCACAACATTTGAGTCCTCCCCTGTCTCCTCCAACACCAACCCCCACAAGTACGTTGGTGGCTACGCCCTGCTCATCCTCGGCGGCGCATCCACCACCTACTATTATTTCCCCCTTCCCGGCAACGCAATCCATCTTGATCACACTCTCATAGATGGAACAGAGTGTCGGGAGGTGAGATGCACTGCCCTTCGCCTTCTGATCTGACAAGGACCAATGTATGGGTATTGATGAAGAAGAAAATCTTCTTCTGCAGTTGCAGATATGTAATGGTAACATATGGAAGAAATGCCTATTCTGTAGTTGCTCGGCCTGACTCAGCTCGGCACGGCAAGGATCTAATTATAGGTTCGTCCTATTTTTTTACTTGATTGTTGCATAAGAAATGCCAGAACAAAGATGGGACATGAACTTGGCTCTTGAGCTCAAATAATATCAATAAAATTGAAAGAAATCTTTTGGAAACAAACATGTAGAACTATTTGTGCAACATTTCATGAAAAAATAACATTAATGTTGGACTAGAAAAATAAACAAATCGTTAAAAAACTATTTTAAAAGCTTATTTTTGGCAAAGCACCACAAGTGTTTTTTCTTCATGAAGTTTTGCATGCAGCTTGAACACTGGAACGTGTTTGTTTGCAAGAATAGGTTTGTTATGTTTGCTATTCTGTCTGCATTTACTCTTCACCCGGATGCTTGTGAGCTCAAAAGCAGAATGAATATATCCAAAGAAACAGATTGATATTTGTTACACATGAGATGACCACCACATAAGTTGTGAAATAAACTACTCTAGATCAATGCATTTTGGTTAGCCGTGCAACGCACAGGCATCTTACTAGTACGCACACAAATTCCTTGGCTCGTTGCCCGTAACTCTCTCACGCACCACTCTATCGTCTCGGAGCTCTCCCCCTCTCTTTCAAACTCTCCATCTACCTGGGTCACACATACACATGGATATCTCATTCGCACTCGATAGACCCATCTAAAACTCTATCTCTCTCCCTCGTTCTCTCTCCATCTCACATGCACACACACACAATCTGATGCCTAGCTAGCCAAGTATGATTGTCTCACTCAATTGTAGGCACACGCAGTCCCCCCTATATGTATATGACTAGCTAATCTTAGTCTCCATGACAAAGATGTGCATGGTCTATCTCGATTTCTCTCGGGGCATCTTTCTATCGCGCACGCACCTCCCTCGATCTTCCACCCATATGGTCCCCTCATGATCTCGAGGGGATCTCTCTATCACAAACACACCCTCTCGCCCTCTCCATGCGTCCATGTTCTCCATGTGTCCCTCTCGACCTTTGTTCCTTGTTAGCCAGACCTCTATTGGACATGTGCTATAGGGTGTCTCTCTCCGTTGCAAAGAATCACACACAAGCTATCTTCGTGTATCTCCTCGCCTCGCTTTTCTATCTCGGAGATGCATGTGTGAGATGTTCGCCTAAGAAACGAAAAAATACACTCTCTCTAATATATCGTTTGTTGTCACTTTCTCTTTCACACACATACTCTTTTTGCACACTTACTCATTCTCCTTCACACGCACTTCATCTCTCTCGACTTAGGAACTCTCCTCGGTCCATAGCATATTGATTTATTGAAAATTCAAACATCACAAAGTTTGACCATGTACATGGAGAAAAACAATTACATCTAGAACGGCAAACATATACCATTAGATTCACCATGAGATGTAGTTTCGTATGATGCATCTTTGGTATTGTAGCTATAAATAACATTTGCGTAAACCTGATCAAAGTTTCCAAAGTTTGACTTCTAAAAAATTTACATGCACTCCATTATCGAGAAGATGGAATATCTCTTTCCCCCTCTCAGCTATCTGGCGCATCACTCAGCCTTATCGGGGCTCCTCAATCTCTCTCAAACTTTATATCTCCCTGGTTCACACATACACAGGTCTCGCTCGCGCTATACATATAGACCCATCCAACACTCTCTGCCCTTGTTCTCTCTCTATGTGACACGCACCCCCCTACGAAGTACCATAATCCTTCACTCCATCTTAGGCGCAAGCACCCCCCCCCAGTATGATTATCTCTCACTAGCCATCAGGAACACACGTATTGTCTCCTTCCATCCATATGTCTATCTCGACATCTCTCGGGGTATCTTCTAGCGCAAACACACCTTGTCACTCGATCTCCCACCCATGTAGTCCCATCATGATCTCCAGGGGATCTCTCTATGACAAACATACACTCTCTCCTCCCCATATCTTCATTTTCTCCGTACGTCTCTCTCGACCTCTCTCCCTTGTTTGTCAGACCACTCCTGGCCACATGCTAGGGGTGTTGCTCTCTCGGCTGCAAACAACCACACACTATCTCCTCACCTTGCTTCCATTGTCGAAGACGCATGTGTGATATGTTTGCATAAGACACACACGTTTTTTCTCGACTTTTATCGACTGTTGTCCATGTCTCTTTCACACACGCACACACACTTTTTTCACTCACTCTTTCTATTTCACTCTCTCTCTCTAGTTAGGGACTCTCTCACGTCCATAAGCATATGGATGTTCTGAAAAGTCAAACCTCAGAAAAGTTTGACCAGGTATATGTGGAGAAAAACATTTACATGTGGAACGATCATTAGATTCATCACAGCATGTACTTACTTCATACTATCATTTATCTTTGGTATTGTGGATATAAGTAATTTCTTTATAAACTTGGTCAAATTTTCAAAAGTTTGACTTTAAAAAAATGTTGGAACTACATTATCGAACGGAGGGAGTAGCTCTTTCTCTCTCTCTGCTATCTCTCACGGGCCACCCCTCTCACTCGAACACTCTATATAGACGGATTATACGCTCACTGTCTTAGCGTATAGCTCCATATATTGTTTAGTTGACCAGTCAGCCAGTCCACATTACGCTCACTGTCTTAGCGTATAGCTCCATATATTGTTTAGTTGACCAGTCAAGCAGTCCACATGTTGCCTTGTCAGCTCATGTTCTGTATCTTCGTGTGCTGGCCCATGTGGCAGTGGGTGAAAATAAGTAAACTAGAGGCCCATCTGACACGCGGTGAAGTAAACAAAGTTGAAACCACTCGGGGTAGCACCCCGCACGCTAGTAAATTGAGGGCGCATTGAGGACACACTTCTTCCGCGTGAAGGACGCACTCACGCACAACTCACCACTGCACAGTGGCGTGCACAGAAGGACGCACTCGCGCACACTCAGCACATAACACACACCAGCACACGTTTACACCAGCGTCGCTGCCGGTTGAGATGGACGACGAGGCAACCAACAAGCGGAGGCGGCTCGAGCCAAACCGCATCAGGCGAGCCTGGACTTCATCAGCAGCCTCCCCAACGACATGCTGCTCGTCATCATCGGCCTCCTCCCCATCAAATCTGCCATGCGGACCGCCCTGCTCTCCTGGCGGTGGTGCCCCCTCTGGCGCTGCGTCCCCCTCAACCTCACCGTCGACAGCTGCCTCTGTGATGGGGATTGCAAACGCATGGCCGTAGTCTCCAAGATCCTTTCAACGCACCCTGGGCCAGCCAGACGCCTTGACATCTACATGTTAAGTACCAACTGCAAGGTCCAACCCAAGTTCGACGAGTGGTTCTTATCCCCGGCCCAAGATCAGCTCGAGGAGCTCAGCTTTGAAGCTGGACGATGTCGCTCTCTGTCGCCGCCGCCGCGCTCCACCTCGCGCCAACGCTGCACCGCGCCAGCTTCAGCTCCTACTATCTTCCCCAGATTAATGCCGCGCCCACCCTTCTTCTCTCAACTCAAGCAGCTCGACCTCTTCGACGTTGTCATCTCGAAGAAGGCTATGGAGCACCTGCTTCGCAGCTGTACTATGCTCGAGTACCTTCATCTTGAGAAGATCCACGGGTTCATTAGCATCCACATCACCTCAAAAAATCTCCGATGGATTTATGTGTCTTGCTGGCCCCACAACAAGACATCAATTGGGAAGAGATCACTCTAGCTGTTCCACATTATGGTCATTGAGAATGCGCCTTTCCTTGAGAGATTGTTTGTATCGGATCTAGAAGGTCCAAAAAAATCAGGGTCATTGACACGCCAAAATTGACAGCGTTGGTGCACTCGTATGCCAAATTCTCCGAACTCTTTATTGGATCTGTAATCGTTCAAGTACAGCACTCATCTTCTTATCCGTCTTCTTGACATTCACATTTTTAAATTTATTCTTGATGTATTTACGACCGTCTGCCAGAAAATAATTCCCACAAGCTTAACCCAGTCTATGCGCACAGTGAAGATCTTGGCAAAAAAATCTATCGGCCCGAAACTGGATCAAGTTGTTGGATTCCTTACATACTTTTCGTGCACGGAGAAGCTACTAATGGAGGTGAAACTTCTTTCCTATTAGTAAATGGTAATCACAATGTAGCTTAATTTTTTTCGTAATTTTCCCAAATTACGATAACAAGTGTAGTGTTCAAAACTGCATCTACGCACTTGCTACCTCTTGAGCACTACGTTAGATTTCCCCGAAGAGGAGAGGATGATGCAGCAAAGTAGCGTAAGTATTTCCCTGAGTTTTTGAGAACCATGGTAACAATCTAGTAGGAGGCTACGCGTGAGTCCCTCGTACCTACACAAAAACAATAGCTCAACGCAACCAACGCGCTTAGGGGTTGTCAATCCCTTCACGGTCACTTACGAAAGTGAGATCTGATAGAGATGATAAATAATATTTTTGGTATTTCTGGTATAGAGATGCAAAATGAAAAGTAAAAGGCAAAGCAATAATAAAGTGATGGAGATTGATATGATGAGAAAGAGACCCGGGGGCCATAGGTTTCACTAGTGGCTTCTCTCGAGAGCATAAGTATTCTATGGAGGGTGAACAAATTACTGTTGAGCAATTGACAGAATTGAGCATAGTTATGAGAATATCTAGGTATGATCATGTATATAGGCATCATGTCCGAGACAAGTAGACCGACTCTTGCCTGCATCTACTACTATTACTCCACTCATCGACCGCTATCCAGCATGCATCTAGAGTATTAAGTTAAAAACAGAGTAACGCCTTAAGCAAGATGACATGATGTAGAGGGATAGTTTCATGCAATATGATAAAAAAACCATCTTGTTATCCTTGATGGCAACAATACAATACGTGCCTTGCTGCCCCTTCTGTCACTAGGAAAGGACACCGCAAGATCGAACCCAAAGCTAAGCACTTCTCCCATGGCAAGAAAAACCAATCTAGTAGGCCAAACTAAACTGATAATTCGAAGAGACTTGCAAAGATAACCAACCATACATAAAAGAATTCAGCGAAGATTCAAATATTATTCATAGATAGACTGGATCATAAACCCACAATTCATCGGTCTCAACAAACACACCGCAAAAAGAAGATTACATCGAATAGATCTCCACGAGAGGGGGGGAGAACATTGTATTGAGATCAAAAAAGAGAGAAGAAGCCATCTAGCTACTAACTATGGACCCATAGGTCTGAAGTAAACTACTCACACTTCATCGGAGGGGCTTGGATGATGATGTAGAAGCCCTCCGTGATCGATGCCCCCTCCGGCGGAGCTCCGGAACAGGCCCCAAGATGGGATCTCGTGGATACAGAAAGTTGCGGTGGTGGAATTAGGTTTTTGGCTCCGTGTCTGATCGTTTTGGGGTATGTGGGTATATATAGGAGGAAGAAGTACGTCGGTGGAGCAACAGGGGGCCCACGAGGGTGGAGGGCGCGCCTGGGGGGGGCACGCGCGCCCCCTACCTCGTGGCCTCCTGTTAATTGGCTTGACGTAGGGTCCAAGTCTCCTGAGTTGTATTCAGTGAGAAAATCATGTTCCCAAGGTTTCATTCCGTTTGGACTCCGTTTGATATTCCTTTTCTTCGAAACCCCAAAACAGGCAAAAACAGCAATTCTGGGCTGGGCCTCCAGTTAATAGGTTAGTCCCAAAAATAATATAAAAGTGGATAATAAAGCCCAATAATGTCCAAAACAGTAGATAATATAGCATGGAGCAGTGAAAAATTATAGATACATTGGAGACGTATCAAGCATCCCCAAGTTTAATTCCTGCTCGTCCTCGGGTAGGTAAATGATAAAAATAGAATTTTTGATGCGGAGTGCTACTTGGCATAATTTTAATGTAATTCTTCTTAATTGTGAATATTCAGATCCGAAAGATTCAAGACAAAAGTTCATATTGACATGAAAATGATAATACTTCAAGCATACTAACTAAGCAATTATGTCTTCTCAAAATAACATGGCCAAAGAAAGTTCATCCCTACAAAATCATATGTTTTAGTCATGTTTCATTTTCGTCACACAAGAATGCTATCATCATGCACAACCCCGATGACAAGCCAAGAAATTGTTTCATACTTTAGTAATCTCAAACCTATAAACTTTCACGCAATATATGAGTGCGAGCCATGGATATAGCACTATGGGTGGAATAAAATAATGAGGGAGTTATGTAGAGAAGACAAAAAGGAGAAAGTCTCACATCAACGAGGCTAATCAATGGGCTATGGAGATGCCCACCAATTGATGTTAATGCAAGGAGTAGGGATTGCCATGCAACGGATGCACTAGAGCTATAAATGTATGAAAGCTCAACAAAAGAAACTAGTGGGTGTGCATCCAACTTGCTTGCTCACGAAGACCTAGGGCACTTGAGGAGGCCCATTGTTGGAATATACAAGCCAAGTTCTATAATGAAAAATTCCCACTAGTATATGAAAGTGATAACATGAGAGACTATCTACTATGAAGATCATGGTGCTACTTTGAAGCACAAGTGTGGTAAAAGGATAGTAACATTGTCCCTTCTCTCTTTTTCTCTCATTTTTTGGGCCTTCTCTTTTTTATGGTATTTCTCTTTTTTAGGCCTTCTCTTTTTTATGGCCTTTCTCTCCTTTCTTTTATTCCTCACTTGGGACAATGCTCTAATAATAATGATCATCACACTTCTATTTATTTACAACTCAATGATTACAACTTGATACTAGAACAAAGATGACTCTATACGAATGCCTCCGGCGGTGTACCGGGATATGCAATGAACCAAGAGTGACATGTATGAAAGAATTATGAATGGTGGCTTTGCCACAAATACTATGTCAACTACATGATCATGCTAAGCAATATGACAATGATGAATGTGTCATGATGAACGGAATGATGGAAAGTTGCATGGCAATATATCTCGGAATGGCTATGGAAATGCCATAATAGGTAGGTATGGTGGCTGTTTTGAGGAAGATATAAGGAGGTTTATGTGTGAAAGAGTGTATCATATCACAGGGTTTGGATGCACTGGCGAAGTTTGCACCAACTCTCAATGTGAGAAAGGGCAATGCACGGTACCGAAGAGGCTAGCAAGGATGGAAGGGTGAGAGTGTGTATAATCCATGGACTCAACATTAGTCATAAAGAACTCACATACTTATTGCAAAAATCTACAAGTCATCAAAAACCTCGGTACTACGCGCATGCTCCTAGGGGGATAGATTGGTAGGAAAATACCATCGCTCGTCCCCGACCGCCACTCATAAGGAAGACAATCAAATAACACCTCATGTTTCAAATTTGTTGCATAACGTTTACCATACGTGCATGCTACGGGACATGCAAACTTCAACACAAGTATTTCTCAATTTCACAACTACTCAACTGGCATGACTTTGATATTATTACCTCCATATCTAAAAACAATCATCAAGCATCAAACTTTTCTTAGTATTGAACACACTCATGGTTTTATTATTAATCTTGCATACCAAGCATAATAGGATTTTAAGCAAATTACCATGCTATTAAGACTCTCAAAATAATCTAAGTGAAGCATGATAGATCAATAGTTTCTATGAAACAAATCCACCATCGTGCTCTAAAAGATATAAGTGAAGCACTAGAGCAAAATTATAAAACTCAAAAGATATAAGTGAAGCACTAGAGTAAAACTATAGAGCTCAAAAGATATAAGTGAAGCACATAGAGTATTCTATCAAATTCCAAATTATGTATGGATCTCTCAACAGGTGTGTACAGCAAGGATGATTGTGGTATACTAACAAGCAAAGACTCAAATCATAAAAGACGCTCCAAGCAAAACACATATCATGTGGTGAATAAAAATATAGTTCCAAGTAAAGTTACCGATAGAAGTAGACGAAAGAGGGGATGCCTTCCACGGCATCCCCAAGCTTTGGATTTTAGGTGTCCTTAGATTATCTTGTGGGTTCCATGGGCATCCCCAAGCTTAGGCTCTTGCCACTTCTTGTTCCATAATCCATCAAATCTTTACCCAAAACTTGAAAACTTCACAACACAAAACTTAAAGTAGAAAATCTCGTGAGCTCCGTTAGCGAAAGAAAACAAAAGACCACTTCAAGGTACTGTAATGAACTCATTATTTATTTATATGGGTGTTATACCTACTGTATTCAAACTTCTACGGTTCATAAACTATTTTACTAGCCATAGATTCATCAAAATAAGCAAATAACACACAAAAAACAGAATCTGTCAAAAACAGAACAGTCTGTAGTAATCTGTAGCTAGCGCAAGATCTGGAACCCCAAAAATTCTAAAAGAAATTTCTGGACGTGAGGAACTTATCTATTAATCATCTGCAAAAATAATTAACTAAATAGCACTTTCCAAATAAAAATGACAGCAGTTCTCATGAGCGCTAAAGTTTCTGTTTTTTACAGCAAGTTCAACAAGACTTTCCCCAAGTCTTCCCAACGGTTCTACTTGGCACAAACACTAATTAAACACAAAAAACACAACCAAAACAGAGGCTAAATAATTTATTTATTACTAAACAGGAGGAATAAAAATAAAATTGGGTTGCCTCCCAACAAGTGCTATCGTTTAACGCCCCTAGCTAGGCATAACAAGCAAGAATAGATCTAGGTATTGCCATCTTTGGCTTTCAACTTTTTAGCAGAATCAAGCTCGAATCCGGGAGGTTCTTTACGTTTCCCTTCGTATTCTGAAATATTTAGATCTAATGAATCCAACCGCTTATTGCAAAGGGTAATCAACATTTTCATGCGGTGAATATTTCCACTAATGTTCTTAAGAGGTTCAAGAGATTTCTGCAAGATTTTAGTAACTTCACAAATTTTTCCAAAAACTTGTGTCTCTTCCTAAGTAGGATGAGGCCCCTTTTGTTGAGGTAGTGTTCCCACTATACCTTCTATAATTTCAAGTGCAATATGGGGATCGATTTCAATAAAATTGCCTTTCGCAATGCAATCCAAGAGTTGTCTATGAGACATATTTAATCCAACATAAAAATTGCGAAGCAAAATTCTCAGATTTATTTCAGAGGTACAATTACATGAGATTCCATTATTCTCAACCAGGCATCTTTTAAGTTTTCTCCTAACCTTTGTTCAAAATTTATAACTTCATTCTCGGGAGACAACGGAGAATATATGAGACTAGCCATGGCGACAAGCAAACAAACTAACACACAAGCAAACAAAAAGCAAACGGGCAAAAAGAGGCAAATAGAGAAAGAGAGGGAGGATATATAGAGAGAGAGGGCAAATAAAACGGCAAGGGTGATGTGGGGGCGAAGAAAACGAGAGGAAAATGGCAAATAATGTAATGCGGGAGATAGGGATTGTGATGGGTACTTCGTATGTTGACTTTTGTGCAGACTCCCCGGCAACGGCGCCAGAAATTCTTCTTGCTACCTCTTGAGCACTGCGTTGGATTTCCCCGAAGAGGAGAGGATGATGCAGCAAAGTAGCGTAAGTATTTCCCTCAGTTTTTGAGAACCAAGGTATCAATCCAGTAGGAGGCTACGCGCGAGTCCCTCGTACCTACACAAAAACAATAGCTCAACGCAACCAACGCGCTTAGGGGTTGTCAATCCCTTCATGGTCACTTACGAAAGTGAGATCTGATAGAGATGATAAATAATATTTTTGGTATAGAGATGCAAAGTGAAAAGTAAAAGGCAAAGTAAAAAAGCAAAGCAATAATAAAGTGATGGAGATTGATATGATGAGAAAGAGACCCTGGGGCAATAGGTTTCACTAGTGGCTTCTCTCGAGAGCATAAGTATTCTACGATGGGTGAACAAATTACTATTGAGCAATTGACAGAACTGAGCATAGTTATGAGAATATCTAGGTATGATCATGTATATAGGCATCATGTCCGAGACAAGTAGACCGACTCTTGCCTGCATCTACTACTATTACTCCACTCATCGACTGCTATCCAGCTTGCATCTAGAGTATTAAGTTAAAAACAGAGTATGGCCTTAAGCAAGATGACATGATGTAGAGGGATAGTTTCATGCAATATGATAAAAACCCATCTTGTTATCCTTGATGGCAACAATACAATACGTGCATTGCTGCCCCTTTGGTCACTGGGAAAGGGCACCGGAAGATCGAACCCAAAGCTAAGCACTTCTCCCGTGGCAAGAAAAACCAATCTAGTAGGCCAAACCAAACTGATAATTCAAAGAGACTTGCAAAGATAAGCAATCATACATAAAAGAATTCGGAGAAGATTCAAATATTATTCATGGATAGACTGGATCATCAACCCACAATTCATCGATCTCAACAAACACACCGCAAAAGGAAGATTACATCGAATAGATCTCCACGAGAGAGGGGGAGAACATTGTATTGAGATCCAAAAAGAGAGAAGAATCCATCTAGCTACTAAGTATGGACCCGTAGGTCTGAAGTAAACTACCCACACTTCATCGGAGGGGCTTGGATGATGATGTAGAAGCCCTCCATGATCGATGCCCCCTCCAGCGGAGCTCCAGAACAGGCCCCAAGATGGGATCTCGTGGATACAGAAAGTTGCGGCGGTGGAATTAGGTTTTTGGCTCCGTCTCTGATCGTTTGGTGGTACGTGGGTATATATAGGAGGAAGAAGTATGTCAGTGGAGCAACAGGGGGCCCACGAGGGTGGAGGGCGCGCCTGGGGGGCAGGCGCAGCCCCTACCTCGTGGCCTCCTGTTAATTGGCTTGATGTAGGGTCCAAGTCTCCTTAGTTGTATTCGATGAGAAAATCATGTTCCCGAAGGTTTCATTCTGTTTGGACTCCATTTGATATTCCTCTTCTTCAAAACCCTAAAACAGGCAAAAAACAGCAATTCTGGGTTGTGCCTACGGTTAATAGGTTAGTCCCAAAAATAATATAGAAGTGGATAATAAAGCCCAATAATGTCCAAAACAGTAGATAATATAGCATGGAGCAATCAAAAATTATAGATACGTTGCAGACGTATCAGCACTGCACCGAAAGAAATGTTTTTAGTGTTTTTTTCTCATGTTATCACCTGCATCATTTTTTTGTTGTACTAATATAGTAGCCTAGGCTAGTCATAGTGGAAAGTAACTTAGACTACTCCAGTAACTCTATGGTTACCCTAAGATCAAGTAATACCTCTGTCTTGGTTTACTCTTCCTATTTTGTAGTAGCAAAATTTGACCATAGATTTAATAGACAAAATGTTAATGCATGCCACTAAGAACTATATAGTTGGATTCGTATTTGAACATAATTTCAAATGGTGTAATTTTTAGTGACATGCATTGGAATTTTCTTATGTAAATCTATGGTCAAAATATTATACTAAATAAGAGGTAGTACAAAAGTGGGCTATAACGGCCCTCCACTATGGAGGCCAGAACACGTGCCGAATTCACTTGTGATGCATTTGGCATCAATGCCCCTCCATTGCTCACCTAGTGCCCCAATCTGGATCACCTACTTTGCTCCAGTGCCAAATTAACTCACACAATGAAAAAACACCTGCGTGGGAGAGAGAGAGAAGACTGAGGCAATAAAAAACACTTGTTTGGGAGAGTGAGAGGCTGGTGTAGTTGGTTTGATTGATTTGTTTATACATGTGGGTCTGTGTGCACAGTGATGCCAACTCTCTCACATCGGGAGGGCGGTGCCAAAATCTTTTGATTTGACATCGATGCGTATTATGTGGCATACTTTTGCGAAATATGGCATCGGCCACATAGTGGAAGGCAACAAATGCCCAAGCTCTTCACATACTCCTAGGTAAATGAGAGGAAAGAGAAAGAGAGAGAGAGAGAGTGAAAAAATATCACTAGCTAGCCAACCCTATCGTATGAGCGAGTGATATGGTACCTCTTGATGACACGGCAATCTTATACAGCCAGCTGCTCTAATATGTTCTCTTCTTTTGCAGATAAAAAAAGACCCGAAAGTGAAAAATGTGTTGCACTATAACAATCTCATCGAATGCCTTGATCTCCATCATACAGAAATTGGTTTGATCGACTACCGAGGCAGCACATCAGAGATTAAATTGGCCAGGTTCTTTTTTCTGGAGGCAAGTGTGATCAAGGTAATGAGGTTTGGCGTTCTCTGGCGCAACAATGAATGGCGTGCTGATCACCACAAGCGTCTAAGCCTAAATGACAAAGTCTCCGCAGAAGCTGAATTTGTTTTTGAAACATCAAGTGGCCAGAGACTCGAAAACTTAGTTGCCCATTAGTGACTTGTCAGGGCGGTGGATTTTAGTTTGTACGATAATGCTGCATCCACCTAAAGTAATGAAAGTTCTTACGTAAACTTCCTAGTAATTCCCTCTTCGTAGGTGCAGCATTAATCCTAACATTTATAATATCAGTTTGAAACTTGTAATATTGCCGTGTCCTATTCCTGCGTTTTCAAAATCGTGCGAATCAAACAGGTCCTGAGTTGGTGATGATGTTGTGCCTGCCATCTTTCACCAATAGCCATTGGATCTAGATCTGACGCATACAAACTAAACTTCTCCAGTTTTGCAAAAAGTTGCCCGCACTTGTTCCCTATTTACAAACAACTCCTTGTCTCTCACAATCATCCTTATCTCCTCCCCACCACATCTAGAAGGTCATGGAAAAATCTGGCGCGATGGCCG
>NC_041386.1:284743965-284783864 GCF_002162155.2 Triticum dicoccoides
CTTCGTGTTTCGTGCAATCCACGGGCATCTATGCACGAGAGATTATGTCGAACACGGCTAGTTGTAAGCAGGCTAGGTCTATAGCCATGATGATAGTGACTGCAGATGGTGAGGCTGACTATGGTATGCCGAACACGGCGCCTATACTCAGGTGTCATCTCCGGCATAGGGTGTTGTCACTTCACTGTGAGGAGCAGCAAGTAATAAATTGACCAACGGGTAGTACAGTGCTACTACATTGGTAGTACTACTACTAGTACTAGCACCACTTTCGGTGTCAAAATTGGCGGATCTCGGGTAGGGGGTCCCGAACTATGCGTATAAGGCGGATGGTAACAGGAGGCAGGGGACACGATGTTTACCCAGGTTCGGGCCCTCTTGATGGAGGTAATACCCTACGTCCTGCTTGATTGTTCTTGATGATATGAGTATTACAAGAGTTGATCTACCACGAGATCGAAGAGGCTAAACCCTAGAAGCTAGCCTATGGTATGATTGTATGTGTCCTATGGACTAAAACCCTCCGGTTTATATAGACATCGGAGGGGGCTAGGGTTACACAAGGTCCGTTACAAAGGAGGAGATATATGTATCTGTACTGCCTAGCTTGCCTTCCACGCCAAGTAGTGTCCCATCCAGACACAAGACGAAGTCTTCAATCTTGTATCTTCATAGTCCAACAGTCCGGCTGTCCGGAGACCCCCTAATCCAGGACTCCCTCAGTAGCCCCTGAACCAGGCTTCAATGACGATGAGTCCGACACGCTATATTGTATTCGACATTGCAAGGCGGGTTCCTCCTCCGAATACACCATGGAAGAGTTTGAAATACAAGGATAGTGTCTGACCCTGCAAAATAAGTTCCACATACCACCGTAGAGAGAATAATATTTCAACAAATCTAATCTGCTGACACGTTTTGATAGCATGACATCACGCCACAGCTCGGTCATTATTCGAACCATTTTTCTTAACCAACTCCGCACATAACGCGAGGTGGTTTCCTTGACACGTCTTGTCAAAGCAGATATCGTGTCCCCCTTATCACGACATTCTCATCAATACAAATGTGGGTAACCCAACCGTGCCTGTTGGTATGACTCCTAGATCTTAGGTAAGTCTCAAACGGCCACGAGGAGGACGCCTGATATTCACCCTCTTTATAAAGGGGACAAGGCTTTTTCTTTTTTCCCTCCTGTGCTCAATCGAATCCTTCCCCCGCCTTGAGTTCTAACACCCAAAGCTCAGGTCAGGTGCTTCGGACCTTCAACTATGTCCGGATCCAACCTTCAAGGTCGGTGGATGCCTTCCTCCGTCACAGAGGAGGACATCAAGAAGTTGAGAGAGGCCAGATATCTGACCGCTGAAATTTCGCATAGGCTGCCTGCCCGAGGGTAGGTCGTCCCTACTCCCTAACCCAATGAGAGTGTTGTGTTCATCTCCCACTTCCTCCGAGGACTAGGCCTCACTCTAGATCCCTTTGTTAGGGGTCTTATGTTCTATTACGGGCTGGATTTTCACAATCTAGCCCCGGATTCCCTTCTTCACATCTCATCACTTATTGTCGTATGTGAGGCCTTCCTCTGCATTACCCCTCACTTCGGCCTGTGACTCAAGACCTTCGATGTGAAGCTGAAGATGATCTAGGGGCAGTATGCAGCGTGCGGAGGTGCTTTAATAAGAAAAATCACTGACGCTCCATGGCCAGAGGGTTCCTTCCCAGAGGTGTCCGGATTTTGGCAGCGGGAGTGGTTTTATGTCACAGCTCATCGAAGTGCCAAGTGGGTAGCTGCCCCCACCTATCGCTCGGGCCCCCCACCGCAACTGATGTCATGGATCAGCAGGGGGCTGAGCTGGGGTCCATCTAAGGACGTGCCAATACTGCAAAGCTGTATCCGAGATCTCCTTGAGAGAGCTTTCAGTCTGGTTATGGTAATGCAAGTTATGCTCGTTCGTCAAGTCCAGCCTTGCAAACGCCGGCCCCTCCGCATGTGGGAATTCAACCCGGAAGGACCGCGAGCTATTCAACATTTCCTCGGTATGACGAACAAAGAGACGTACAAATTGTTCTTTGGACCCCAAATAGAGTGTCCGGACACCATCGAGGACGTGGGCCTGAGCTGCAACCGCCCCGCTACCCAAGTAAGTAATCCCATGCCAAACCTGTTGTCCTTTTATTTATCATGGCATCATTCTAAAGAGCCGCTCTTTGACCAGGACTGAATAACAAAGGCGATGATGATCAGGTGTTCGGCCCCCCTTCATGAGGGCTTGGACAATCCGGTAAGGGCCGAATAGGCTGCCATTGTGAGAGGAAGGAAAAAATAGCCAAGATGGCTTTAGAGTTAAAAGATGCCGCTGACCATTACCAGCTTCTTGAAGAAGAAAACCGGGCGAAGGCGACGGACCTGGAGAAGGCCCTGGTGGCTGCCAAGGAAACCCACTCCAAAATTAGAGCGACGAAGGAGGAGCTGAATAAAGCTGCAGATATCGTGTCTGGGAAGCCCTTCTTGTTGCGGACTAAGTTCAGAGATCTGAAGGATGCTCCTCTGGACCGGCTATGGAGTTCTGTGGACGCCTACGTGGATTTGGCTGGAAGTGCTGCTGATGCGGCAAAGTACTTCCAGGATCAGAAAAGTCCCGAAGTGGAAAAGTTGTTCTGGTCACAGTTTCACGCTCCAGCCCGTCCACTGCTGTTGAATGAGCAATTGGCCGAGTGGGCCGAGCTCCATAGGTTGTCCGGCCTTTGCAGGAGGTCCGTTGTGGAGCACCTATGGCCGGGAGGGCCAAGGCCGAATAGCTACTTTAGTTTAGTGCAACAATTCCTTGGTGTTGTGCCACGCATTGATGATGTAAAGAGATCAGCGTGCATAGAGGGTGCGCGGATGGCCTTTGCCCGTGTCAAGACATACTGGGCGGAGATGGAGGCCACCACTGTTGCGACACAGGGTTCGGCCGTAGGCCGAGTGGCTGCCGAGCACTACTTTGAAGAAGTTCTTGAAGGCACTCGTTCGATAGAGGCTCAGTGCTTGAAGAATATTATGTTCTAGTGACATGTATTCCCATTGTAAAAACAATGTTTTATTGATTTATCAAGGTTGTATTTATACTTTTGCCCGAAAGTACTATGACGCCTCCTGTGCGGCAGTTTATGTATATATGTATATAATCTGAAAGTTTGCAGTCGTCGGCTTC
This sequence comes from Triticum dicoccoides, assembly GCF_002162155.2. NCBI lineage: Eukaryota > Viridiplantae > Streptophyta > Magnoliopsida > Poales > Poaceae > Triticum > Triticum dicoccoides. Next base: position 284,747,160 of record NC_041386.1, read on the forward strand.
CGCCCCCATGCATATAATGTGGGGGTGTTCGCAAAAAATGCATATCCACACTTGATCCAATGTCTTGGTCCATTAAGGAGGTCATAGCGCAGCGAACAAGGCAATCGGACTATATTGCTTTAACACTTTCACTTAGCCATAGGAGTTTGACAGTGGGGCTACTATATAGCCCATGGTACTTCTGCGCTCGTCCGAATATGGGGCGCGTACGTACATGACCGGGAAACGACCCTTTGTTAATGCGGAGGAATCCCGAAGATTCCGATGAGTCATCGAGTGGTTGACTAGTCTCTTGCTATATCATGACAGTCAGTTTTCGGCTTTCTCTACTAAGGTGCTCATCCGGATGAACCAGGGCACAATCACAGTAGTTCTCCCAATGCTACCTTAGCTAATATAACGGAACGTAAGGTACCAAAACGTGGGAGCCGGGCAAACCCAACATTTGACCAAAGACATGATTCAGAGCTGATGCATATAGGGCCAAACTCGCGACGCCGAACACTCCCTAAGGTGTTCGGCCTTTATAACATATATCGGTCTAAACAATGCTCTTAATAAGAAACCCCATGTGTCCGGGTACGTGCAAAATCCTGGCGTGGCCACATGCCAATAACGCTAGCATCCTTCTCGGTTGTGTGGAGTATCCGGAGGATATGAGCAACAAGAGACAGTAAAAATGGTTTACACAGGGTCTTAATCTAAAAAGAAACCTTTCGACGGGTCCCTACTGCACGTCTGCGCCTGTGTCTCCATTGTGGCGTGTCCTGGACGGGTGTAGCACGATTGTTATCTGAAAAGGAAAGAACTTAGGTGAAAGTTGTCGTGCAAAAAAGAAGAGTTGGTTATTATCAATGAACTATCAAAATTCAAGAGAAGACAAGTTGAGCCGGGCTGGCCCTGATTACACGCGGGAAGCCCCTGGTATCGTTTATGAGGGTTTGATCATCAAACCAATCTCATGTATATATGATGGAACACCGGATTCGTTTGACTATGTCCATGGTCTTGACGACCTGCCATTTTTCTAGTTGGTGAGGCCGTCTAGTTTGCGGCTGCTAGAGCCAGCGCATCCTCTTCCGTACGTGGGAAACATTCGGTATTTCCGCTAACTGAGATGATGCCACGTGGACCGGGCATCTTAAGCTTGAGAAAAGCATAATGCGGTATTGCGTTAAAACGAGTGAAAGTCGTTCTTCCGAGTAGTGCTTGATAGCCACTTCGGAATGGGGCGATGTGAAAAGTTAACCTTTCGCTTAGGAAGTTATCGGGAGAACCGAATACCACCTCTAGTAGTAGAGAGCCCGTACAGCGGGCCTCTTGGCCTGGTATTACTCCCTTGAAGGTAGAATTACTGTTGCTTATTTGTGTCGGGTCTATCCCCATTTTGCGGACTGTGTCCTGATATATCAGATTTAGATTAGTGTCGCCATCCATGAGGACTCGTGTGAAATGGTACCCATTTATTATTGGGTCTAACACCAAGGCCGTTAGTCCTTCGTGTCGGATATTTGTCTCGTGATCCCTACGATCAAAAGTGATCGGGCAGGCCAACCAGGGGTTGAACCTAGGGTGACGGGCTCTATGGCACATGTGCCTCGGAGTGCATGCTTGCTTCTCCTCTTTGTCACATGGATCATGTTATTGTTTTAACCTCTGGTGGGAACTTTTATTTGTCCTCAGGCGCTTTGCTGGCAAGGCTCATCCTCGTCTTCGCTTGGTATCTCTTCCCCTTTGTGTTCGGCGTTTAGCTTACCGGCCTGCTTGAAGACCCAACATTCTCTGTGGGTATGATTTGCAGGTTTGTCTGGGGTGCCGTGAATCTGATAGAGTTTGTCAAGAATTTTGTTTAGGCCAGATTGTCCTTCTCTACTGCCTTTGAAAGGCTTTTTCTGCTGACCTGGTCGGGAGCCCCGGAATCCAGCGTTTACCGCCGTGTTATCTGGGCTACCTTCTTTATTTCGATGCTTGTTTTTGTTGCGTCGTGGTTTACCATTGCCATGCCTGACTTCGGATGTGCTTGGGTCGCTGGTGCTGCTACGGGCCAACTAGCTGTCCTCGCCCGCACAAAAGCGGGTCATGAGGCTTGTTAGGGCTGCCATTGTTCTCGGTTTTTCTTGACCGAGGTGACTGGCGAGCCATTCGTCTCGGACGCTGTGTTTAAAAGCTGCTAAGGCTTCGGTGTCCGGACAGTCGACGATTTGGTTCTTCTTGGTGAGGAACCTGTTCCAAAGCTTTCAGGCGGACTCTCCGGACTGTTGGATTATATGACTTAAATCGTCTGCATCCGGAGGTCAGACATAAGTCCCTTGAAAATTGGCCCGAAAAGCGTCCTCGAGCTCCTCCCAAGTTCCAATTGAGTTTTCGAGGAGGATTCTCAGCCAGTGCCGAGCTGGCCCTTTAAGCTTGAGGGGCAAGTATTTAATGGCATGGAGATCGTCTCCACGAGCCATATGAATATGGAGGATGAAGTCCTCTATCCAGAATCCAGGGTCTGTGGTTCCGTTGTATGCCTCTATGTTCACCGGTTTGAATCCCTCTGGGAATTCATGATCCAGCACCTCATCAGTGAAACATAAGGGGTGTGCGGCACCCCTATATTGGGATGCGCCATGGTGTTCGGACGGTTGTCGTATTCGGTGTTGGTTTTGTACCGTAGTGCGCTTCCTAGATCCATAGATAGATCTGGTCGCGCCGGATTTTTGACGCATGTTCTCACGTAGATCGTGTGTTGACTTATGCGCGACTTTGTTAGCCGCTCTATCGCGTTCACAAGGTGGTGGATCCGGCCGGTTGACCGTATCACTCTTCGGCTGTATGGGCTCCAAGGCCTCATCATCGAATTCTGGTAATAGCTTGCGCTTTGGATAGCTATTTTTATGGTAACTTCCACCATACTTTGTTACTTTGTTCCATTTGCTGTTAAGCGTATCTTGTGCGACCTTGAGCCTTTGCTTCTGTTTCTTCAGGCTCCTCGCTGTGGCAATAAGCCTTCTGTGGAGGTTTTCTTGCTCCAAGTGTGTTTCCGGGATGAAGTGTGCATCTTCGTCCGGACTGTTTTCTTCCCTAGACGGGGTTTGATGAGGCTCATCCTTGGCGTCATCGTGGTCGAATGTCGGATCCGTACTATGTTTGCAGTTTGCATCTTGATCATGCTCTGCCACCGGGGTGGTGCAGTCGTCGTTTCTTCTAGACTCGATTGGACTGTTATTTCCTCTTGCGCTATTATCATTGTTTTTGCTATGGCGGGACTTAGAGCGGCGCCGCTGATGTCGGTGCCTGGGTTGCTTGGAGGGGGCATCCTCCGCTGTCTCTTTGCCATTGCCCTCTCTGGGTGTATCCACCATGTATACGTCATGTGATGAAGTGGCGGTCCAGCGCCCTATGGGCGGTAGTTCCTGTTCGTCTCCTGCATCGTCGTCCATGCCGTTGATGTCTTCGGAGTCGAAGTCAAGCATGTCGGTTAAGTTGTTGACAGTGGCTACTAAGTGGGTGGTGGGTGGGCAGCGAATTTCTTCATCGTCCGCATCCCATTCTAGCCGGACATAATTCGGCCAAGGTTCTCCTGACAGGGAGAGAGACCTTAATGAATTTAGCACATCTCCAAAATGTGAGTGCTGAAAGATATCCGCGGAGGTGAACTCCATGATCGGCACCCTGTTGGATTCGATAGGCATGGATGTAGGCGGCTCGGAGTCCGTGGCCGGGGATAAATCCCGTGGTTTGGCGACGCGGTTCTCGAAAGGGGTGAAGTCAGTATCTGGCTCTATCGCCACTGAGAGTGCGGCCTCCATGGCGGGGTCTGTCCCTCCGCTCTTGGATGGCGCGATTTGCTCCAGATTAATGGCCAGAGTAGATGCGGATGCGATCTACCGAACACTATCCGACGGCAGAGTTACGTCTTGCTCGTCGCGACTGTGCGTCGCGTCCGGCATGGGCTCGAATCCGTCGAAGATCAAGTCTCCGCGGATGTCAGTCGTGTAGTTCAAGTTTCCAAATCTGACATGATCGCCAGGGGCATAGCTTTCGATCTACTCCTGATGGACATGCGAATTGGCCCGCAGTGCGAAGCCGCCGAATACGAAGATCTGTCCGGGGAGGAAAGCCTCACCCTGGACTGGATCGCTAGCGATGATCGAAGGAGCCATCAACCCTTATGGTGACACACAGTGGAACTCTCAATGAAAGCACCAATGTCGGTGTCAAAACCGGCGGATCTCGGGTAGGGGGTCCCGAACTGTGCGTCTAAGGCGGATGGTAACAGGAGGCAGGGGACACAATGTTTACCCAGGTTCGGGCCCTCTTGATGGAGGTAATACCCTACGTCCTGCTTGATTGTTCTTAATGATATGAGTATTACAAGAGTTGATCTACCACGAGATCGTAGAGGCTAAACCCTAGAAGCTAGCCTATGGTATGATTGTATGTGTCCTACGGACCAAAGCCCTCCAATTTATATAGACACCGGAGGGGGCTAGGGTTACACAAGGTCGGTTACAAAGGAGGAGATATACATATCCGTATTGCCTAGCTTGCCTTCCATGCCAAGTAGAGTCCCATCCGGACACGAGACGAAGTCTTCAATCTTGTATCTTCATAGTCCAACAGTCCGGCCAAAGGATATAGTCCGGCTGTCCAGAGACCCCCTAATCCAGGACTCCCTCAACCACCGTCTGGATTTAGTAGTACTACCACGTCCATCTGGATTTAGTATTTGACTAGCAATATCTAGTAATGCATGTCACAAAAAATGTACTACTCCCTCTGTAAATAAATACATGGTGTATTGTTTTATTCCTCTCGGTGAGATAACTTAATGCCTTTTTGCTACTTAACAGGATTACATGCAATGAACTAACCACCACATGTGATGTTTGGTAGTCTCAAGTCATTGAAAGGATGCACGTCCCACATCTCTCATTGGTTGATATGTCACGAAATAAGAAACGAGGAGGGAGTTAATGTACCGTGCCTAAGTGTTTTGGGATTATTTGGTTTTCGTAAGGTGACTTACACAACATTTTTGGTTACATGCATTAACATTTTATTAGTTAAATCAAAGGTCAAAACTTGGCGCAAAATGCAAAGGGGACCAATAAACTAGTAAACAACAAAGTTCTCTCGTTTGGCCCCAACTAGAGGTCCGGTGAGATGACTATACTGCACCGGCACGGAGGGGGACGCGACTTCATTGACTTACAGCACCTGCCTTTGGGTGTATGACACGTGGGCCCAACGGGTGGATGGCCAACTTGTCATAGAGCCAAAGGCAGGTGGAGTAGAGGGCGAGGAGTAGATGGCCAACACGCACGTAAATTCAACGCAGTCTGCACTTCTCATATAAAGGCTCCCATCAGTCCAATCTACGAAAGCCTACGCACCTACGCACCCAAGGACAAGAGTGATCACTCCAATAGCAATATCAGTTGACTAGAAGCTAGACCCATGGAGGCAATGAGCAAGAGCTTTAGCCGGCTGTGCCAGATGGTCCACGATGCCGGCCTGCGGTTTGGCACCGAGGAACGTCTCCAGGTAGTGCTTGAGGCCGCCAGGGCGAGGGGCCGCTTGCACCACAGCTTCGTCTTCTTGTTCGACGAGGTCCTGATCGGCTTCCTCGACAAGTTCACCGTCGTTAAGAAGCTCGCGGACGACCTTGACGTACGCCTCCAGCCCACGCGCCTAGACTCTGCGATGCCTGCCACCCTCAACGGCCTCTATGGTGACAACCTCTTCGACGCACTGGTGGCCCTACAACTGCCTGCCGTCGCACCAGAGAATGTCCACCTCGAGGTCACGCTCGCCGCGCAGCACCTGGTGCAGCAAGACACCATCGACATAATCACCCACGTCTATGCGCAAATCGTCCACAAGGACTACTACATGCAAGAGGAGGAAGATAGGACGCTGGCCTTCTTGGACCGTAGGGCAACCTTGGACGGCATTGTTCAGAAGCATGTTGAGCTTGCCTCCAACGCAGCTACTCCTCACACATTGGTTGGCGACCCGGTGCACTAGCACATGAGGATGTCGTTGATGGATTCGTATGTATCTTTATCTTTCTGTCAAATACATGTAGTAGTATATGGTACAACTAGTAATTATCTTACCTTTCGCATCAACTTCATAATTTCCGTACGTACTCCATGCATGAACCGCGCCAGAACCAAACTTCTCATTACTCTAGGGAAAATTGTTATTGCTATCTACCGGTCGCGCCATGGAGCAGAACCAAATTTTAGAAGTTACAAGTTCAAAAGGAAAAAGCCTGTCGTGTTCGCGTCGCACCCCCACGCGGTTGGTCCGGCACACTGCTCAAGGGGGAATGCGTGTTGTGTTCCATTTTCACTTACATGTGGGACCGTAGTTGAGCAAACCGACTATCGGCAAACCCCCACACCTCCCACCGCGCGATGGCTGAGAAAACAAGAGGGAGAAGAGATGGTTGTAGCACGGACTCCAAGAAAATTGGTGTCAGATGGGACTCGTGTGGGTGGCATGTCCCGTACTACTAGACATGAATGCTAGTTATGGCCCATGCCACCCCACTATATCGAGGTGCTGGTTACGAAGAACAAATTTCCTGGAGTCCGTGCTCAGCCTTCCTCTATCTTTCTTCTCAGCCAGCCAGCAGACGCGCGGAGCCCATCTTCTGTTTGCTCATATGCGGTCCCACATGTCAGTGAAAACGCAAGAGGACCCACTGAACCTGCACATCTTTCACCTCGACGTGCTGGTGATGAAAACAAATCCAATAAAGATCTTTGGTGGTCGCTTTTGGAGTTACTCAACAGTAGTAAGATTATATTTACAGTTTAACCGAAGATGCACATCATGTGGCTTCAACTACCACTTTATTTTGTTGCATGACACGACCTGGATGCTGGATGTCCCACGTGTCGGCAAAAGGAGGAAGAACTCGACCAAATCTTCGTTTGTGCTCTCGGATTAGACTAGTTGTGCTAACTAAAAAATTTATTGTGTAGAATGGATGCAAGTTTTGGTACTGGGAAGATGAGTACAATGATATATTGATAGAGAGCAATTTAGTAGATGTTCTAGCACTTTTAGCTAGCATAGAGGCTAGAGATGAGACAAGTGCACTTGTAGATAGAATAGAGGCTAGACACGTCTACTTCTTTACACTCGAAGAAGAAACTAGCACGCAAGATCGAACCTCCGCAAATCAACAATGAATGCATCGAGAAGGCACTAATCCAACTTACAGGAGCAGATATGGAAGTTGGATATCTTCTAAAATGTATTCTTGTGCTTCTTGTTTTCTTTGGTCTTGCTTTTCTAGTAAATTTTTTGATGTATTTCCATGTACCAAAAAATCAATGATGAAAAAAAGATATGTGTTTGCAAAGAAAAATCTACGCGGCCGGGATGCGTCCGCGCGTTCGGCGCACGGCCACCGCATCCGAGAAATGGCCCGGACATGACCCCATTGCCCTACCCAAACGGATAGAATCCGGGCAAAACGGAGGTCTGTTTGGGGTCGTGAATTGGAGTTGGCCTTACAAGTGGGACCGCAGTTGAGGAAACCGACTATCTGCAAACCGTCACCTCGCCTGCCGCGCGATGGCTGAGTTAGAGAAATGACGAGGTTGAACAGATTGTTGAAGCATGGACTCCAAGAAATATGGTGTCAGATGGAAGTCGTGCTGGTGGCGTGTGCCGTACTCCTGGACGTGAATGATTGTTCTGGCCCGTGCCACCCTACTACTCCTACTACTGTACTTATAGTAGTAGTATTATTGAGGATTCGAGGTGCTGGTTACGTACAACGAACACATTAACATATGGCCCACCTCACATAGTGGCCAAATTTCCTGGAGTCTGTGCTAGGTTAAAAAGTGTTCTTTGTTAGGATAGGTGGCTGGTTTCAAGTTTAAAAGATGTCGTATTATGTACGTAGACATAGAGATAGTGCAGCATGTTAAGCTAGTACAAATAGCGTACTATTGTTGATTGGCATCATCTGATAACCTGTTGCAATGCACGTACAATTATGTATTCGGAAAATATTTTTTTGCCTCGCCGCAACACCCACTCAGAGAAGTGACTCGAAAGCCATTCATAAATTTAGTAAGTTTATCACAGGCATATCATTTTATTATATACAATAGGTCATCAACCCACAACGACAACGAGGATACATTATAAATACTAAAGTTTTCATCACACAACAATTAACAAGCAATGAAATGAACTTCAACTCAACCAACCCTCGGCATTGGAAACGCTTGCTTTGAACCACAAGCGATTCTCTGGGAAGAGCCAGCTACTGTCAATCTCGAGACCAACGCGGGACTGATCATCCAGGCTGAAGCAGCTTACTATATCAGGACCAGGGTAGGGAACCACCGCAATGCCCGACGTATAGATACAGTTGCTTCCCATAAATGGTAGTAACGTTGTGTCAACAGTAGTTGGATCGAATTTCACCATCATTGGATAGTTTTGTCCAAGGAAGAGCGAGTTTTCTCCAAGACTACCAATACTGTACCAGGGAGAAGGTGTTGGCGCTAGCACACTAGTATCCATCCCGAATACCATGCAACAGCTGTTGGAATAGGTCCGCAGAGTGCGACCATGGGAGATTACACCTGCTCCCTTAGTAGTAACATCAGCAGTGGGCTGTATACAGACAAGAAGGGGTGATCCATCGGAATTAGTTGCCAGCATATGGGCCCTACTCGCGATCATCACCATCGTCATCTCCCCCTTGGTTATAAAAATTTGCAAGTATAGGTGGTGGAATGTTCACAGGACATTGGAAACACAAGAAGAAGGTTAATTAGTAGAGAAGGGAAACTTGCTAACTCGCATGCATGTGGATGAAATCATTATAATTACGGGGGAAGACAAATGTACCGAAACTATGAGGACCCCATGCAAAAACAGTGCCACGAGTGGTGGCAGCAAATACAAGACCCTCGTATTGAATTGCATCACAGTACAAATCCGTGTATAGAAACTGATTATTGAGCAATATCCATCCAGTCGAACCACGAAGGACGGCAGATTTTTGGAAGTGGAATCTGCTGACGTGTGTACACATTCACAAATTCCCACTCGCAATTGTACCCAATATAAACAACCCAATCTCCATTTGCGCTAGCCCAGGCCTTACCCTGAAGCGATGCCATCTTGACATCACACGTATCGTTATCAAGCGGCATCAACTTGCACAAGGCGACGCCTCCGTCGTCCGCGCCCATGCGAACAGGCTTATAGCAAAGAAGATAGGGGAGATCAAACTGCTCCTGGACCCTTGGGTTCCTTGTAATGATGTTATTAGTTGAGTCAAGAATGGGCTTGAACGAACCTGCCATGCTAGCCGAGGTGATGATGTCGCACCGATCAATGAGTTCCCCCACCACGTCATCTTTCAGATGGGAGCAAGAATAACGGGGTCGTTTCTGGCTGGTTCCGTCCATGGAGTATATGATCGAACAATGGCAGAAGGAAGGTTGAAGGCAAATGAAGGAGGGAGGAAGAGCGTGTGACAACAACTCCAAATCGAGTGGGAAAGGTGAAGAGTCGGTGGACGGTTGCCAGTTTGCCACGGTACACGAAGAGGCGCCCCGGCCTACATGTCCTTTTGGAAATTGTACCAAGGGACTCGTCGTCGTCTCACTGACATGTTGGAACGGGACCACATGTCAATGACACATGGTGTGTAATTTCTCATGCAAAATGCGATCTGGCCGCGTTGGCCCGAGGTGCCGCATTAGTTATCGACCTTTATTTTTTTAATTGCGTGTCGTTCAGTTTTGAAGCATGACTAACTGGTACTGTTTGCAGAGAATATATAAACTACTCTACCACTACTCCACCTCTAGTACTGGTTGTAAGATATATAGGCTAGAGCTACAGAGCTTTCTTGCTAAAGGCTGCCCACTTGCTTCTCACATTATCACCTTCTCTCCAGATCTAAAAAAGACGGCCTCTCTCTCCCTCATCACCGGTGGTCATAGATCCGCTCGGGAAGAAAAGGACGTGTAGCATTGACACACTCGTCATCGGCGAGTGAGGTCACGCACTGACGACAAGGTCGTCCTCTCAGACCTAGTGCCCGCGCGAGATGGCCTCCATCCCCAAGCTCGCTGCCATAGTGCGTGTGGAGGACGACGACCACGAGCGAAGCCACTTCCCGCCGACCCTTAGGTATGCTACCTCTTTTCGAACCGTACCCTTGTTCTATTGCCCCATCTGCCACATTGCTTCATGTGGATCTTTTTCCACTCCACCATCTTCCCAATTTCCTATCTTCTTCTCTGCTGGTCACGCAAACGAAAACCTTAATTTGCACTATTAAAGGAAACCCTACTTCATGCAGACGAATCGATGTCTGGGTTGAATAAGGAAAGGAAGGGAGATTGTACTGTCCAAGAGGGTAGGCATCAAACCTGCATCTAGGTTGAAAAGGGGGAAATCAGTAGCTAAGGAACGAGTCTCGTGTCTCTTGGTTGAAGAAGGGTAGAAAGGCATGACAACGCAATAGTGAATGCCTAGGTCGATCGGTTTTTTGTCCTCACATTGGAAAAAGGTGGCTAAATAGAACAAAAATGGGACGTAATCCACATATGCTGCTTTGATATTTGTTGCTCTAGGCAACCATACCTCCCTCACCACTGTATGTGTCCGTGGAGGTACATCATTCTGGTGCGCCCACTGTTCGCATGGGTCTCCCATGCTCTTATTGCCACTTTTTTGCTGTTAGTATAATGCCAGCGGTAAAGTCAACCAATGCTACTGCTAAAGTGATGCCACATTTAACTAATGCCGCACTCAGTCTAATGCCACCGATAAATTTAAGCAATGTCATTTAATGTCTTTGGATTATTTCAGGGTTAGCCGTTGATTGTGGATGTATTAAAGATTTTTTAGCTAAGGCATTCTAATGTTGTTACGCAGCCAGTATACCAACAAAACTTGTTACTACCTTCAGATTTTTGCACTGTTAATGCTTACAGAATACATACCTCCCTTTCATGAGATAAGTCAATTTTTTTGTACAGTGTCACCTAAATGCCAAGGCGCTGATGTCATTTTATTTTGGTTAAACTGCACAGAAAATTATGAAGACAAGAGGAAAGGTCAAGAGTGCGCACCTCCTCCTTTGGCTATTGTATTGATTCATTCGATCAAGTTTTTATGTTTGATCGATTATAAGATTGGGATAGCAATTTTTCATGTCCACTAGAGTTTGTAATGATATTTACCTTGAAGGTACATGGTTTGCAATTTTTTTATACTGTCATTAGTTAATAATGCTAGTTACCTTCAGACTTTTGTATTTGGTTTAATGCTGTTGCACAGCTAGTATACCAATGCTGAAACTTGTTAACTTTACATTTTGTATTGTTAATTCTTATAGAAATCTTCCAGTGCTAGAGCTTATGGAAATTTGTTCAGTAAAACCATTGTATTGTACCCTGTAATAAAATAACTACTCTATTGTTGCACTAGCCACTGGATTAGTGTATATTTGTACTATTAGAATGGTGTTGCATTAGCGTATGGACATATATAAAACGTGGCAAGCTTTCCCAGATATGTGCTCAAGAAAACTACTACCTGTTTTTCTAAATACTGGACATTTGGGTACTTTATATTGAACAGCGAAAACGTCTTATATTAAGGAACAAAGGGTGTAGAGTTCACTCAAATTATCCCCGTAAAGCTAGTCACACCTTTGTTAAAATAAATGTTCGTTATGTTATCGGAGGAGGTCTATATGTTTGTCTCTAATGCTTGTCGACTACATACCAGACATCATGATGTAATGTTAAGTCATTTCCTTTTTTACAGTGTCACTGAATTGTCAAGGTGGTGATGGCATTTTATTTTAGTTGAACTGCACAAAATATGCTTAAAAGAAGAGGAAAGGTCAGGAATCGATCATTCTTTGAGAAATAACTATATATGCATTTCTGACATCAGTCGTTGTTGCCTTATTTATTCCTTCAAACAGGTGGTTAGAAATAGTCTTGCTACCTTTTCCCATTAAGAAATTGGAATGCTTACATTTGTGAGTCTATGCTTCAACTAGTGCCACTTTTATAGTAATCACACTTCCAATATCTATGCAAATAGGGATGCTCGATTTTAGTGGAACTGCACAAAAAGTCCAACTGGTTCAACATTAGGAGCATGTTTTCTTCCAAACCTTTATATCCAATTGGTGGCACTATGAGCTGTTCATTACGAAGGTACATGGTTTCCTACTATATTGCTACTCTTTTTGTACTATCATTAGATAGTAATACTAGTGGTTTGCATGTGAATTTATTGGCAGGGTGGACCTACATTGGAGTTGAAGGACACGATTCAATGATTGGATGCTCAATTTCGGTTGTATCGATTTCACCTCTTCCATCACTGCGAACATGGTTATCCTTGGTCTGATGAAGAATAGGCGCTATATTTGTGCTCTGGACTAGCAAATCAATTCAGTATGAAATTGTCCAAGGCAAAACATGACTGTATCAAATTGTCCAGTGCAAAACATGACAGATGCTAAGCGGAAGAGACATGTTTAAACCGAAAATACAAGGTGGGGTATATGTTTACTAGCTGCTTGATATTTGTGCAGACAGAGATGTCTGCCCATTGCTACTTGGCAAAAACATAAAGTGACCGCAATTTTGGTTGAACTGCACAAGAGAATAGTATAGTCACTACATGCAGTGCCATTTGAAAATAGACACAGAAAGATTGGATAGTCACTTCATGGACTGCAGAAAAGTAGTACTGTATTATTTATTGGCCAACACTAGGTGCTTCATTGCTTTGTTGTTATTATACAATGGGCATCATTTTTCCTAAGTTAAATTTGTATTCCGAAAATAGTCTTGCCGTGTGATCGAGAGAAGACCAAATCATATTGCAGTGGATCTTCCTCCATCATGTGTGGTTCATTCTCATGGTTCCAACTGTTGGTGAAACCACTTACGTTTGCAAGAGGAATTGTAGACTTCACTAACAAATTTGTCTTTCAGTCTGTACTCAATGTTGGCCAGGAGAAGCATCCATGTTAGTAGGAAGAAGAAATGTTTTTTCTAGATCTTTGCTTTTGGAGCTACATATTTATATATGATATGCGAATCATTGAGATGCATTAACATGGTGATCTTATGTATGGGAATCATACTAGTTGGTTTTGAATTTGGGCTACTAATGTGAATATATTACAATGTCAAGCCTGTGAGTCTCGTGTGAACATTTTGAATGGATCGGCTCTTACTGCTGTGCACAGCATGATCCTTATTTTTGTGTTCTCAGTGTTTACAAGTTACTAACAGTTCCTTATTTATATCCGCTTAGTGTTTACAAGTTACTGATCGATCACTAGCTAGCCTACTAATGCACTCCTGGCAGTTTTAGTTCCGACACAAGATCCGAAGTGGTAGTTTTTTGAATAAAAATGCCTACCTCTGAAGAAACTGACAAGCTAGTCTAAAGAAAATGCCATGCGAATCTAAAGAAACTGCCAGCAAAAACGTTCGCAAATGCCTTATCTCCCAGCGAACGTTCATCAGCTAATGCGATCGTACACGTACACCATCCGACCTACTTGATCCTACACATACACTATCTGACCTACTCGATCCTACACGGATAAATAGTTGATCACGCACGTACTACCTCCTTTCCGGTTTGCAGGGCTCAATTCAAAAAAACGACCTACTCGACCCTACACGAATAAATAGGGGATCACACACGTACTACCTCCTTTCTGTTTTGTAGGGCTTAATTCAAAAATCTAACCAACCAAGGTAGATGATGAGTGGTGGAATCATTTTTGACAAGGAGGGAGTATGTCATCTGGATGATTCGAGTGCACTCGTTTGACCGTCATGCCGGCGTGCGACCCAGCACGGACGGGACGAACCACTGACGGGCGGGACGACACAGTCATAATTTCAGTTTTTCTAGTTTTCCACGGCAAGCTGGGGCGCTAAGCCATGCCTGCTTATGCATTGAATTGCAAAGACCGAGATGACCGTCGCATTTCCCACCACACGCTAGTTCGCCTACCTTCCGACTATAATTACTGTTTCCCGAGCTTCTCTGGTGGCACCATCACCCCAATTGCCATATCCTCATAAGCCCCCACCGGCCCGACGTCGCTCGCCACTTATCCTCGCTCTCGCCACGTCCGCCATGCCCCAGCCCGTCCGCGATAGGCGATACCGGAGGTTGTCACCTCCGGAACTAGTGTTCGGTTTTTCACCAAAAGGCAGACGGAGGGAGGAGGCATTCTATCGGTCTTTAGATGGCAATGCGGACTATGAGGAGTTGTTGTAGCGCGACCGCCTGGCGGAGGAGCAATGTATTGCCGATTTGCGCTGCCAGCGGGACATGGAGCAGCAGCGCACTAACGCTCTCAGTCACAAGAAGAGCGCCCGCAACTGGGCCGACTACGTGGAGGCTGGCGCCCGGCAAATAGCCCTGGAGGCTGTCGGGCACGCACGTGTTCGCGACGCCGATTTTTACTACCAGCTCATCATGTGGGTTTCCCGCTTAGAAGCCGAAGCTTCAGTGGACCACGCCGGCATGGAAAGGGCCAATGCGCGCGAGCAACACGCTCTATCGCACCTCTGGCAAGTCCGAGGCGAGGCGGAGGACGCCGGTGCCGGCATTTAGCGTGTACCGCAGATGGCGGCCGGCATCGTCTAGTTAGCTAAGAGTAAGTTAGTACTTGTATGCTACTAGAGTATTAGTGGGAGTAGATAGTTAACTTGGCTATGATGGTTGTCAACGTGGAAGTTCAGTACTCTATATGTGGATCAGACCTGTTACTTTGCTCTGAATGTTGAACTTTCCGTTTGAACGTATGGAATGGGCTGTTATTTTTTTATTTAAATGGGTTGTTGTAACATCCCAAATTTTCAATTTGGAATGTTATACATAGCTCATTTATGCATATCATATTTTGTGCATTTCGACTTGCGCGATCCTCGAAATTCTAAGCAACTCAAGGACCCTCAGAGAGAGTTGGGGGATTTCACCGTTTGCATATATGAATTTTATCAAGGATCACCGTTTGCATATATGAATTTTATCAAGGACCCTCAGAGAGAGGTGTTTCTCCGATAATATTTCATACCAAAATATATGAGAGGAGATAATATGACTTCTCCAAAATAAATGAAATATTGGAGGAAAAATATTAGAATCAATTTGCATATTTTATTTGGATTTTATTGCAATTTTAATTGAATTAGGAAAAATATGCATTTTTCTAAATTGCATTATAGGCCCAAATAAATGTTCACCTTGTCCGGCTTATTTTTAGAGGATGGGCAAAATTTCTTTCGAGATTTTTGGAGTCGGTTTAGTATTCCTTTTCTTTGTTTTTCTGCGCATAATATTTAAAAAAGGGGGAACCGACTTCGAGCCATACCCGACCTGGACTCCACCCGGCCGGTGATGCGGAACATCCCAAGGCCATCCCCATGGACCTAACTACATCTCCTTCAACACCTCTTGGAACCATGACACGAGCACGTGCAAGAGCTCTTGAAACCGAGGTGACATCTCTCCTCTCACATTTCCACTTTGATGCACATGAGACATGGCTACTACCTCATACGGATACTTTGTGCATGCTCAGGTACGATGGAGAAGCTAAGGAGCAAGGAGAAGAAGAAGAAGAGGAAGATGGAAGTGAAGACGGAGATGGAGAAGAAGGACTGTTCAAAGTCTCCAGGCTCCAGACGACAAACGAGCGCCGGACGTCCGACAACCTCCATGCTCCGGACGTCCGGCCTCCTCTGGACGACCGGCACTTCCACATCCGAGCCAAAACAGAGGAGCATCCAACGCCCTACAGACGACCGATGCCCGAACATCCGACCCCGACCAGGCGACCGACCGAAGACAACCCGAGCCGAATTTACGGATGTCCAACAAGCACCGGACGTCCGGACCCTCGCGAGCCTCCGGACGACCGGTGACCTCCGGACGTCCGACGCCTGTGCACTGATTCGTGTTGGGCCGCAGCCCATGTACCCCTTCGCCCCCTCTTTTGCACTAAGACTATATATACTCCCCCTCGTCCAACTTTCTAGGGTTAGCAAAGGATTAGCTCATATTTTGTGTGAGAGCTTTGCTCATCCACTTGGATACCTTCTCCTAGGAGATCCGAGCCTCCACCAGAGAAGATCCCCAAAGAAGATTAAAGACCCCTTTTAGGGAAGAACTCAAGACCTCCTCGTAGAGAAGACTGGCTACCATTGTATCGTCCTTAGTTTTCCGTGGATTGTGTATCTTCTCTTATGTAATCGAGGATCTAGCACTTGTGTGAATTGTTCTTGTTAGTTTGAGTGTTACTCTTGTGTTTCCCCTTGTGATCTCCCTCGGTTCCCTCCTCGTGTTCCTCGTGTTCATCGCGGGATCTGCTCCTTTCGTGAAAGATCGGCCGATTAGGGTTCCACCCTACATCATCTTGGTATCATGAGCCACATTGATCACGACTTCAGAGCCTCCCCGTTGTGTTTCTAGCCTTGTTTTGTTGTTTTTCGTCCTAATTCGAAAAATTCTCCACAAAAATAGCCCCAAATTTTTTTTTGTGATTTGTTCGTGTGTTGAGATTTTGTTGGTTTGGATCCATGGATTTTTTTTGTTTTGAGTGGATATGGATTTCCCCCCTTTCCCCACCTTTTCCATCCACAAAATCCTCCGGATTTGTCCATTTTCGTCATCCCCATCACGAACACGTGAAGTTCATCCCGTGCCCGATTTTCGCACAGGCACCGGACGTCCGACCCAGCCCAGACGTCTGACAACCGGATGACAAGCGCAGCCCGGGCGTCCGACCGACCCTGACGAAACTGAATTTTTTCAGTGTAGTCACCACCACCGACCTACATTTCCGCATATGCACTCCTACCCCCAATACACCATCGCCACTTCTTCATACCACCACCATTTGGACCATTTTGCTCTCCGACACATGTTGCCACTTCGAGCTTTGAGAATTTGAGTTGCGGTTACGTATCCTTTTGTGTTTCAGCTATCTAGGTACGGTTCGACATCAACATCACCGCCGCTCATCTTCCCCACGGACGTGTCATCAACAACAACCACCTCGACTACATCTTGGTATTCGTGCCACCATTTTGACACCATACCGTCCGCAAGAATCGGTAACCTCGTCTTGGTATTGGACATATCACTCTTGCCATTACATTGATAGACATCATAGCCTTACTCCTTTGCGTTGCTTACCCATCGAGACTAGCCATTGAGTATTGCCAGCAACGAGACTTGTGCACATTAGTGATCATACTTCCCATAGCATACATACATCATTGTTGCATATATTGGTATCATCTCTTGTGTCACAAAGTTGTCATCGCATACACACTTGCTATCTTGGTTCGTCAAGCATTGCATGAGAAAAGAGCTCAAACCACAAAGAGCCAAACAAGGAAAGATAAGCAAAGAGCTTTTAAGCAAGAACCATAGCATCATACAAAATTAAGATTGTCATACTAGATCATCTTGGATCATATCATAGAAACACCTAGCATAGAGCATACTTGGGATAGAAGTCGTTGCAGTTTTGCTAAGTAGGTTGTGCACAAGTTCTTGTATCCGCCTATTGTGCAATCGTGCTAGCGTCTCTCTAATGTTGTGCAACAAGAGCATTTTTGTGGATTCCACATTTTGGATCACCCTTGGTTGCACGACCCACTTATCTTTTTGTGTGTACTTGTTACATTGCAACTTGCAAATCTTTTCCAACATTATTGAAGCTCACTTACAATTGCATCAAATTTTGTGCCACCATCCTAACCAAGCTCCACCATAAGCTTTTACTTGTGTAGGTGTGAGAAACCGACAAGAACTAGTACCAATTGTGCTATTTCCTTGTCCTACATTGGAGTGATCATCGATCCACTTTCAACTCCGGTCAAGGTACATTTGGTATTCGTTCTTCTCTTTCTACCACTCACATTTGTCTTGGAATGATGGATAGGCCAAGTACTTATACCAACCCACTCTTCATGGAGCAAGACGACCACATGAACTCCTGCGTCACCAAAAGTCACCTCTTTGGTGCACAACGTGCTTTGCATCAAGAGCAACAAGCTATGAGTGAACGCATCGACAACCTCGCCGTCGACTTGCGACTCTCCGAGCAACATACAAGGGACTACTTCGACCACAAGCTCGACGATCACATGCAAGAGAATGACGCAAGGATGGACGAGATTCGCGCTTTGTTGCTCAACCTCTCTTCTTCCATTTCGTCCTCAACAAGAAGGACTCGCTCAAGTCGACACTCCGACTTCACCCTCTCCGGCTCAAGTACATCGACATCGAACACTCTACGCCGTGCTGCGCGCAACGATCGTCAAGCAAGCCACAATCCTCTACGCGACACCGACTCTCAAGAGCATCGACTACGTCAAACCCAAGGGGCATTTGCGCTAGCACGAGAATGGCAACGACAACGCCAACATGAAGAGGAAGAGATAGCGCGTCTACACCAAGTTGCACAAGATGCTGAAGCACAATGCAAAGAACAACAACTCCGTGAAGCTCAAGCACTTGCGGCGCAACAAGCCCTCTGAGATTCATGTTGAGCCGTAGCCGACCGAGGCCGACAAGATCATCAACAAGAAGAAGCACTTCGCAAAGAAATTCAAGAACGAAGATTTCAAGCTTGCGTGCATTGTCAAGTTCCTCAAGCTCCTCCTCAAGCTCGACAAGCTCCTCCACAAGCTCGCCAAAACATCAAGTTCATCAAGAGCATGACGACAATGGAAATCCTCCACGGTAAGAGCAACATGAGGTTGACAACCCTCCTCACCAAGAGCAACACGAGCTTGACAATCATCAACAACATGGACATCATCATCCCCGGCCCCAACACAATGAAGAGCAATGCTATGGAAAGCTCAAGTTCACCATGCCCAAGTTCAACGGAAGCAACGATCCCGAAGAGTACCTTTCATGGGAATTTAATGTTGACAAGATCTTCCATTTGCACAACTATGATGAAGAGAAGAAGATCGCAATGGCATCCCTTGAGTTTCAAGACTATGTCCGCATTTGGTTGGAACAAGTTATCGAGCGCCGAGAGGCAAGAGGTGAACCACCCATCACTACTTGGGTGCAAATGAAGGATGTCATGAGAGCACGCTTCGTGCCTACCTACTACAACCGCGACCTCTTCAAGAAACTCCAACTACTCAAGCAAGGAACCCAGAGCGTTGAAGAGTACTAAAATGAAATGGAGATTGCCATGATAAGAGCCAATGTCATGGAAGACGATGAGAAAACTATGTCATGTTTCTTGAATGGACTCAACCATCCTATCAAGAAGATTGCCGACTTCCAACCATACTCGAACCTCATCGAGCTAGTGCATCAAGCTACCAAAGAGGAACGCCAAGTGCAAGATGATTTCAAGTATGCCAAGTTCTCATCCAAGTCGTAGGCTTCTCCAACAACCAAGCTTCAATGACTCCAACACCGTATACCAAGCCTTCTACAAGCAACGTCGACAAGTCGAGTTCCAAGAAAGCTTCGTTAACTCCAAGTCATCCTCCTACTATGAACAACTTCAAGCCGAGAGCTTCATCATCATCCACTCCAACCGATGAGACCGTCAAGACAAGTTCGTTCAAATGCTTCACATGCGGAGGCCGAGGCCACAAGTCCTATGAGTGCACCAACAAGCGAGCCATGATCCTCAACGACGACGACACCTACGCCTCGATGAGTGAAGGAGAAATGGACGCTCTTGAGCAAGTCGCCATGCACCGGCAAGTGAACGATGAAGAGGAACAAGTCTTTTGCGATGAAGACTCAAGTCCCGCTCTTGTTGTCCCCAAGGTCTTGACTCTCCAACATCACCAAGAACAAAACCAAAGATGCCACATATTCCACACAAACCCAGCATCAATGGACGATCCGTCAAGGTCATCATCGATGGAGGGAGTTGTCATAACCTCGCAAGTGAAGAACTTTGCGCCAATCTCCAATTGCCCAAGACGAAGCATCCACATCCATACAAAGTGCAATGGCTTGGCGACTCCGGCACTATCCAAGTCGAGCATCGAGTACAAGTCTCCTTCAAAATTGGCGCCTACGAAGACATCTTGGAGTGCGACGTCGTTCCAATGACCATTTGCCATCTTCTCCTTGGACGCCCATGGCAATTTGATAGAGGACTCATCCATAATGGTCGAACGAACCACTACATCTTCAAGATGAAGGGCAAGGAGTATGTCCTTCGTCCAATGTCGCCAAGCCAAGTGATCGCCGACAAGAAAGCCACCCATCGTGGAGATCATAGCGAGAGAGCGAGCCACGAAAAAGAGAGTGAGCACCACAAGCCCAAATCGAACACCTCCACAAAGAGCGAAAAGAAGAACTTAGTCCTATTTGCCACCAAAAGTGAGATAAGAGGAGTGTGTGAGAAGCCATCTAGTGTCCTACACTACGTCCTTGTGTGCAAGGACAATGCACCACGAACTAACACTTCTCACACTCTTCCTCTAGTGTTGTCTTCTCTTTTGCAGGAATTTCATGATGTTTTTCCCGATGAGCAACCTCCGGGACTACCTCCACTACAAGGGATCGAGCACCACATCGACCTCACCCCCAGAGCTCCCCTTCCAACAAAGCTCCTTACCGCGTCAACCCCGAAGAAACCAAATAAATACAAAAGAAGTAAAGCATCTCATAGACCATGGACATGTGCATGAAAGTTTGAGCCCATGTGCCGTCCCGGTCATTCTTGTGCCAAAACGAGACGGTAGCTTTCGCATGTGCTCCGATTGTAGACCTATCAATGCTATTACCGTTCATTATAGGTATTCCATTCCACGCCGACATGCTTGATGAACTTAGTGGTGCCACTATATTTTCCAAAATTGATCTTAAGAGTGGTTACTATCAAATCTGCATACAAGAGGGTGATGTATGGAAAACCGCTTTCAAAACCAAGTTTGTCTTGTATGAGTGGTTAGTCATGCCTATGGGTCTTTTAGAAGCACCGGGTACTTTTATGTGTCTTATGAATCATGTCTTTCACCCTTACATTGGTATATTTGTTGTGGTATACTTTGATGATATCCTTGTTTTTAGCAAGTCTCTCAAAGAGCATGTCACCCATGTCTGAACCGTTTTGCAAACTCTTCGAAAAGAGCATCTCTATGCTAATATGGAGAAATGCCTTTTTGGCGTTGGCAAGCTCGTTTTCTTGGGTTTTGTTGTTTCCTCTAAGGGTGTTCATGTTGATGAGTCCAAGATCAATGATATTAAGACTTGGCCACAACCAACCAATTTGCAACAAGTGCGTAGCTTTCTTGGCCTTGCGGGTTTCTATCGTTGCTTTGTGAAGGATTTTAGCACCATTGCTTCGCCTTTGCATCCTTTGAACAAGAAGAATGCGCCTTTTGTTTGGGGACCATCACAAGATACCGCATTCAATGAGCTTAAGAATTTGCTTACTCATGCTCCCGTGCTTGCTTTACCCAACTTTGCAAATCCTTTGAAATTCATTGCGATGCTAGCGGTAATGGCATAGGAGGTATGTTAACACAAGAGAAGCGCCCCATAGCTTACTTTAGTGAGAAACTTTCCGGAGCGCAACTCAATTACCCCATCTATGACAAAGAGCTATATGCTTTAGTGCAAGTCTTGCATGAATGGGAACACTACCTTCATCCCCATGAGTTTATCATTCATACCGATCATGAGACTCTCAAGTATCTTAAGGGCCAAACCAAGTTGAACAAGCGTCATGCTAAATGGAGTGAATTTATTGAGTCTTTTCCTTATGTCATCAAGTACATCAAAGGTAAGGACAATGTTGTAGCGGATGCCCTTTCTCGCATATGCATGCTTGTCACTCAACTTGATTTGGATGTCATTGGCTTTGAGCATATCGAAGACTTGTATGAGCATGATCCTACCTTTGCTACTCCTTATGCCAAGTGTTTGACGCATCATCTTGGGAACGCTATTACATCAATGATGGATATCTTATGAGAGCTAACAAACTTTGCATCCCCGAGTCTTATCTTCGTTTGTTGCGTTTGCAGGAATCTCATGGAGGAGGCTTAATGGGACATTTTGGACCCGAAAGACGTTCGCTACGCTCTAAAAGAACTACTATTGGCCCAAGATGTTTCGTGACGTCAATAACTTCACCAACCGATGCTCTACATGTCGCAAAGCTAAGTCCAAAGCTCAATCCCATAGACTTTATATACCTCTACCAATTCCATATCAACCATGGGAAGACATTAGCATGGACTTTGTACTTGGTTTGCCTAGGACTCGAAATGGGAAGGATTCGGTGTTTGTTGTTGTGGACCATTTCTCAAAAATGGCACATTTCATTCCTTGCAACAAGATAGACGATGCTTCACATGTTGCTACTCTCTTTTGTAGGGAAATATTGCGTCTACACGGAGTGCCAAAGACGATCGTCTCAGACCGAAACGTCAAGTTCCTTAGCTACTTTTGGAAGACCCAATGCACCAAGCTCGGAATTAAGCTACTTTTCTCCACGGCGTATCATCCACAAACCGATGGACAAACGAAAGTTACCAACCACACACTCTCCGCTCTACTTCGAGTAATCATCAAGAAGAACATCAAGGAGTGGGAGGAGTGCCTACCTATCACCGAGTTTGCCTACAACCAAGCAAGACACTCAACAACCGGCAAGTCCCCCTTCGAGGTCGTCTACGGGTTCAAACCTTTGTCCCCTTTGGACATTCTCCCTCTACCACTCCAAGAGCGCATCAATTTGGACGCAAGTGCACATGTGACACATCTCAATAAGGTGCATGAAGATACAAGAAACACCATCGAGTGCCAAGTTCAACGCCTTTCGACCAAGCTCAACTTCAACAAGCAACCTATGGCCTTCAACATTGGTTATCTCGTGTGGCTACACCTTCGCAAGGATCGCTTTCCACAAGAACGCAAGTCCAAGTTTCGACCACAAGTGGATGGACCCTTCAAGGTGCTCGCACGACACAACAACAACGCTTACAAGATCGACTTCCCACGCCACAAGTATAATGTGAGCGACATCTTCAGCGTCAAACATCTCTCTCCCTTCCATGGTGATGAAGAATTTGATCCGAGGACGGATCTTCCCCAAGGGAGGGGAGATGACGCGGAGCAACCCAAGTCCATCCCCATGGACCCAACTACATCTCCTTCGACACCTCTTGACCCATGACATGAGCATGTGCAAGAGCTCATGAGACCGAGGTGACATCTCTCCTCTCACATTTCCACATTGATGCACATGACACATGGCTACTACCTCATACAGATACTTTGTGCATGCTCAGGTACCATGGAGAAGCTAAGGAGAAAGGAGAAGAAGAAGAGGAAGATGGAAGTGAAGACGGAGACGAGGAAGAAGGACTATTCAAAGTCTCCAGGCTCCGGACGATTGACGAGCCCCGG
This sequence comes from Triticum dicoccoides, assembly GCF_002162155.2. Classification (NCBI taxonomy): domain Eukaryota; kingdom Viridiplantae; phylum Streptophyta; class Magnoliopsida; order Poales; family Poaceae; genus Triticum; species Triticum dicoccoides. The sequence goes on from NC_041386.1 coordinate 284,770,626, forward strand.
ACGTCCGATGACCTCCAGGCTCCGGACGTCCGGCCTCCTCCGTATGACTGGCCCTTCCACATATGAGCCAAAACAGACGGACCTCCGATGCCCTACGGATGACTGACGCCCGGACGACCGACCCCGACCGGACAACCAACCAAAGACAACCTGAGCCAAATTTACGGATGTCCGACAGGCACCGGACGTCCGGACCCTCCCGAGCCTCCGGACGACCGGTGACCTCCGGACGTCCGACGCCTGTGCACTGATTCCTGTTGGGCCGCAGACCATTTACCCCTTCGCCCCCCTCTTTTGCACTAAGACTATATATACTCCCTCTCGTCCAACTTTCTAGGGTTAGCAAAGGATTAGCTCATATTTTGTGTGAGAGCTTTGCTCATCCACTTGGATACCTTCTCCTCGGAGATTCGAGCCTCCACCGGAGAAGATCCCCCAAGCGGATTCAAGACCCCTTTTAGGGAAGAACTCAAGACCTCCTCATAGAGAAGACCGGCTACCCTTGTATCGTCCTTAGTTGTCCGTGGATCGTGTATCTTCTCGTATGTAATCGAGGATCTTGCACTTCTGTGACTTGTTCTTGTTAGTTTGAGTGTTCCTCTTGTGTTTCCCCTTGTGATTTCCCTCGTTTCCTTCCTCGTGTTCCTCGTGTTCATCGCAGGATCCGCTCATTTCGTGAAAGATCGGCCGACTAGGTTTCCACCCTACATCAGCCGGCCTCCTTATAAGCCACGCCCCAAGCTCCCGAGCACACCAGCGCCCGCGCCCGCAAACCCTAGCCGCCGATGTCGTGCCTCGATCCGTGTGCCACCGCGTAGCCGCTGGCCGCCGCCGCCGCACCGCCACTCGTCGGACGCCGCCTCGCCGGAGTTGCCGCCGCCGCCGTCACACATTCCAAGGTTGCCGCCGGTTTTCTTTAGAAAACCGTATGGTTTTTTTAGAAACCCTCGCTTATTTTTTTTCTTAGATCGATTTTATTTTCCCGGTTTAGTTATTTAGCGAACGCTTGTTCGTACGTTCATTTTAATGAACAGTTTTCACCCGTTAGTCACAGACAGCGAATGTTCGTTCGTTAGCCTGTTCGTCAGTTTATCTTTTTCCATGGTTTTTCTGCGATTATTTTCGATCACGATCTCTGCCCTAATTTTCGATCTAGTATATCTTTTCGCTCGTTTATCGGAATCAGGCGATTCAAGCGCCTAGATCTTCGTCTCGAAGCCCTCTTTCCGTTTAACCAACTTGAACAAGATTTTGGTACTGTAAAATTTGACCTTAGTCCATATTAGTAATCAGATCCTGTTTCTTTCGCAGTTTGAGTTTTGTTGCTTCGTTTGATTTGATTTCTTTTTGCAAACCGGAGTTCTTAAGTTGAACTTTCTGGTTAGTTCTTCTTATTTGAGATTTACCTGTGCATCTTTGCTTGATTTCTTATCTATGCTATTGTTTGTTTATGATAGAACACCCGGAGTGCGAAGCGTGCTACTACGAGTCTTTAGGATTTGCAGATCGTCAGCAAGGCGTGTAACACATTGATCATACTGCTTTCATACCCAGTTTTTATGCATTAGTTCTAATCCTCAAACATTGCATGATTAGGATGTGATTAAACTTGTGGGTATTGGGAAGTTGATGATGAGGTAGAACCTATTACCTAATTTATTATCAAACCCTGGGAGTTACTTCTACGTTATGCTTATATTGCCATGCTATGCTCGTAGACATGGTTTGGGTTTGAGAAATCCATGAAAGATGTGAGATTGATAATTAATGGTTCAACTTAAGGTGGCAACTTTAATACACATCTGGGTGGATTACTTGTTTGGGCACCTGTCGGATATACCAGTGTTGTCCAGGAGATCCCGGGGATATACCGTGCGATCCTCCTATGGTCCGCCACCCAGGCTCAAAGGGATCATGAGATTATTCGTGCTAGAAACTTACGTGTGTAGCCAGAAGCTATTATGGGCTCTGGCATAGTTGAGTATGTTGTGTGACCTCTTTCAGTGGTGGCCTAGCAGATGTAGAGGGAAAGTAGGTGTTACTGTCCACCCGGAGTAAAGAGTTAATGCTTCTGAAAGACTGTGTCTCGGTCATCCGTTTCTCAAACACCATGTACTGCGAGAAATCCAACGGAGGAGATCGAGTCTTGTGGGGAAAAGTGCACAAAGCTCTGCAGAGTGTATAAACTAATCATGGCTAGCCGTGTCCCCGGTTATGGACAACTTGAGTATCTAGTACTTGGATTATCCTACTGTATCTCATCACTCTAAATAAATTTGTTGGGTTGATAATTACTTTTAATTGGGATTGAGATGGGGGTACCATTCTCAATGTTTCAACTACCAGGATAGTTAAATAAAAATATATTCCTTTGTTGTAGGAAAATATTTGCTTTTCGCAAAAACCATATAACCATAGAACCTCCACCAGCCATATATGCATGTAGTGTTAGTGAGGGAGTCCTGGATTAGCGGGTCTCCGGACAGCCGGACTATCTCCATTGGCCGGACTATTAGACTATGAGGATACAAGATTGAAGACTTCGTCTCGTGTCCGGATGGGACTCTACTTGGCGTGGAAGGCAAGCGAGGCAATACGTATATAGATATCTCCTCCTTTGTAACCGACCTTGTGTAACCCTAACCCTCTCCGGTGTCTATATAAACCGGAGGGTTTTAGTCCGTAGGACAACAATATCAACATACAATCATACCATAGGCTAGCTTTTAGGGTTTAGCCTCTCTGATCTCGTGGTAGATCTACTCTTGTACACTCATATCTTCAATATTAATCAAGCATGACGTAGGGTTTTACCTCCATCAAGAGGGCCCGAACCTGGGTAAAACTTCGTGTCCCTTGCCTCCTATTACCATCCGGCCTAGACGCACAGTTCGGGACCCCCTACCCGAGATCCGCCGGTTTTGACACCGACATTGGTGCTTTCATTGAGAGTTCCTCTGTGTCGTCGCCGTTAGGCTTGATGGCTCCTACTATCATTGATTGCGATGCGGTCCAGGGTGAGACTTTTCTCCCCGGACGGATCTTTGTATTCGGCGGCTTTGCACTGCGGGCTAATTCGCTTGGCCATCTAGAGCAGATTGAAAGCTACGCCCCTGGCCATCAGGTTAGATTTGGAAGTTTGAATTACACGGCCAACTTCCGTGGGGACTTGATCTTCGACGGATTCGAGCCACAGCCGGGTGCGCCGCACTGTCGTGATGGGTATGACCTAGCTCTGCCATCGGACGGTACCCCAGAGGCCGCGCCCGCATCAGCTCCGGCCGTTAGCTCGGAGCCAGCTGCGCCAATCGAGGACAGGAGGCTAGACACCGCCTCAGGGGCTGCAGTCTTGACGGCGACCGAGCCAAACACCAGCATAATCCTCTGCGCAGCCCGTGACTCCAAGGTGTCGGACTCTCCTCCGGACCCCGAACCATCCGCGCCCCTGCCAATTGAATTCGATTGGGCGCTGATCATGGAATTTACCGCTGCGGATATCCATCAGCACTCGCCCTTCGGTGACATTCTGAATTCACTAAGGTCTCTCTCTTTCTCAGGAGAGCCCTGGCCGGATTATGGCTAACACGACTGGGATGCGGACAACGAAGAAATTCGACGCCCACCCACCACCCACTTTGTAGCCACTATCGATGATTTAACCGACATGCTCGACTTCGACTCCGAAGATATCGACGGTATGGATGACGATGTAGGAGACGAACATGAACCAGCACCTATAGGGCACTGGAAAGCCACCTCGTCGTATGACATATACATGGTGGATACACCCAACGAAGGAAACGGCGATGAGATAGCGGAGGATGACCCCTCCAAGAAGCACCCCAAGCACCGACGTCAGCGGCACCGCTCTAAGTCCCGCCAAAGCAAAAGTGGTGATACCGGCACAGGAGATAATAACACTCCCTATAGCGCCAAAGACAACAAAAATCCCCTCCAGCAAGAGTTATATCGGGAGGATGAAGGAGCTAGCTCCCCTGAGAGATCGGCTGGCGGAGAGGAGGAGGATGACAATTACATGCCCCCCTCCGAAGACGAGGCAAGCCTCGGCGATGATGAATTCGCTGTACCAGAGGATCCCATCGAACAAGAGCGCTTCAAGCGCAGGCTTATGGCCACGGCAAATAGCTTGAAGAAAAAGCAGCAGCAGCTTCAAGCTGATCAAGATCTGCTAGCAGACAAATGACCTGAAGTCCTCGCAGCCGAGGAATATAAACTCGAGCGTCCCTCCAAGAGTTACCCAAGGCGCAGGTTACTACCCCGACTGGAGGAAGAAGCGTATGATACGGCTGATCGGCCACCTCGTGGCCGCGATAGAGAGGCATTCCAGCCGAAAGCTCAGCCTCCACCCCAACGTCATCCAAATAAAAAGGCATGGGGAGATACGCCAGACCTGCGAGACATATTGGAGGACAAAGCAAAGCATTCAAGATCGATCTATGGATCACGAGGGCGCACCACTCTACGAGACGGTAAACGTCACGCCGGATACAATAAAAGCAAATCCGGCCGGGCCGAACACAGCGGGTAGGACCCATACGAGTTGCGTCGCGATATAGCCCAATACAGAGGTGCCGCACACCCCTTATGCTTCACAGAAGAAGTAATGGAAGATCAATTCCCAGAAGGTTTCAAACCTGTAAACATTGAATCATACGACGGCACAACAGATCCCGCAGTATGGATTGAGGACTTCCTCCTCCACATCCACATGGCCCGCGGTGATGACTTACATGCCATCAAATACCTCCCACTAAAACTCAAAGGACCAGCGTGGCATTGGCTTAATAGCTTGCCAGCGGACTCCATTAGCTGTTGGGAAGATCTGGAAGCCGCATTCCTTGACAACTTTCAGGGCACTTATGTGTGACCACCAGACGCCGATGACTTGAGCCACATAATTCAGCAGCCAGAGGAGTTGGCCAGGCAATTCTGGACTCGTTCCCTTACAAAGAAAAATCAAATCGTCGATTGTCCGGATGCGGAGGCCTTGGCGGCTTTCAAGCACAACATCCGAGACGAGTGGCTAGCCCGGCACCTTGGTCAGGAAAAGCCGAAATCTATGGCAGCCCTCACGACGCTCATGACCCGCTTTTGTGCGGGAGAAGACAACTGGTTGGCTCGCAGTAACAACATATCAAAGAACCATGGTACCTCAGATACCAAGGACGGCAACAGCAGGTCACGTCGCGACAAGCATAAGCGCCGCATTAACGGCGAAAGTACTAAGGATACGGTAGTCAATGCCGGATTCAAAGGCTCTAAACCCGATCAGCGGAAAAAGCCATTCAAACAAAGTATGCCGGGTCCGTCCAGCTTGGACCGTATACTCGATCGCTCGTGTCAAATACACGGCACCCTAGACAAGCCAGCCAATCACACCAACAGGGATTGTTGGGTGTTCAAGCAGGCCGGCAAGTTAATCGCCAAAAACAAGGACAAGGGGCCGCATAGCGATGACAAGGAAGAACCCCGGCAGCCGCACACCGGAGGACAGAAGAGGTTTCCCCCGCAAGTGCGGACGGTGAACATGACATATGCAACCCACATCCCCAAGAGGGAGCGGAAGCATGCGCTTAGGGACGTATATGCATTGGAGCCAGTCGCCCCAAAGTTCAACCCTTGGTCCTCCTGTCCGATCACCTTCGATCACCGGGACCACCCCACTAGTATCCGTCACGGCGGATTCGCCGCACTGGTCCTAGACCCAATCATCTACGGATTTCACCTCACTCGAGTCCTCATGGACGGCGGCAGCAGCCTGAACCTGCTTTATCAGGACACAGTGCACAAAATGGGTATAGACCCCTCAAGGATCAAACCCACAAAGACGACCTTTAAAGGCGTCATTCCAGGCGTAGAGGCCCACTGCACAGGCTCAATTACACTAGAAGTGGTCTTCGGATCCCCGGATAACTTCCGAAGCGAAGAGTTAATCTTCGATATAGTCCAGTTCTGCAGTGGTTATCACGCACTGCTCGGACGAACCGCATTCGCTAGATTCAATGCGGTGCCACATTATACATACCTCAAGCTCAAGATGCCAGGACCCCGCGGAGTTATTACAGTTAACGGAAACACAGAGCGCTCTCTCCGAACAGAGGAGCACACCGCGACTCTTGTAGTAGAAGTGCAAAGCAGCCTCTCAAGGCAATCTACCAGTTCGGCGTTTCAAAGCCTGGACACCTTCAAGCGCGCTCGGGGCAATCGGCAAACAGACCGCTTGGCACGATCTGAGCTCGCATAGCAATATGGCGGCCACCCCAACCCCAGCCCGACGGCGATATTCGTGCCGCGCGTACATAATTACGCATTAAAAATACCATGGGCACAGGTGGCGAGGGGGGCACAACTGCGGCACGCCCCAAAATATGGCCTAAACCGCACTAGGGGCTTCCCGTTTCGTTAATTTTTCTTCTTCTTTCAGGACTTTAATCTCTGGAAACACTGTCCGGCCGCTCCACTGCCGAACACATGATACAGCAACCAAGGAGGCAGACAACTACGGAATTCCCAGGTGGATTACAGATTTCATATCATTCCTCAGCTCGCCCTTGGAAAGGACATAGTCCTACTCTTTTACTTATTGCACTATTTGTATCACTCTGCTTTAATGCAATTTTTCAATATACAATGCGTGACACTATGACTATTATTGCGTTTTTGTTATATATATATATATATATATATATATATATATATATATATATATATATGTGTGTGTGTGTGTGTGTGTGTGTGTGTGTGTGTGTGTGTGTGTGTGTGTGTGTGTGTGTGTTCATTAACGATGCCTTGCAACCGTACACTCTGGTACGGCCGATGCACCAGGGGCTTACGTACCCACAATATGGTGTGAAAAGTCCGAACACTTTCGCAAGTGCGGCACCCCGAACTTATAGCATTATATGCATCGGCTTCGAATCATGTCTTTGGTCAAATGTTGGGTTTGCCCGGCTCCTATGTTTTGGTACCTTACATTCCGCTCTATCGGCTAAGGTAGAGCTAGGAGAACTACTGCGATTGTGCCCCGGTTCTGCCAGGCCGAGCACCTCAGTAGAGAAAGCTAAAACTGACTGTGATGATAAGGCGAGAGACTGGTCGCTGTTCAGCGAGGTTTTTCGAGTCCCTAAAGACTTATGCCGCTTAGGGCGAGGGGCCGGCTCCGTCCGGCTTAGAGGCGTGTATCGCGCCCCGAATTCGGCCTTCCAAATACCAGGGGCTTTGCCGAAATTTAAAATTATAGAATTCTATGGCTAAGTGAGAGTGATAAAGCATTATTAGTCTGGTTGCCTTGTTCGTTGTGCTGAGCACCTCCCTCGAAGGACCCAAACATGGGAACAAGAGTGCTCAGGTTTATCCTGAACACCCCAGCACTCGGGTATGGGGGCAGAAGCCGAGGACTAGCCATCTCTCAGATTGGATAAACAGCCAAACAGAAGGTAATATTTTAAATTCACACAAGCGTTGCATAGCGCATATGAAAAACAAGTTTTCATTTCACAGGATAAAAAAACGAGCAAGTCTCATTCAAATATTACATTTTGCAAACACTCATACGCGATAAGACGGGCGCCCGGCAGAACACCCTCGTAGTACATCTCGGGGTGGCGGTGCTCCTTGCCCTCTGGCGGCCCCTCCTTGATCAGCTTCACGGCATCTAGCTTGACCCACTGTGTTTTTACACGGGCGAAGGCCCGGCGTGCACCTTCAATGCAGACGGATCGCTTGACGACCTCCAGCCGTGGGCAGGCATCCACAAGCCGCCTCACCAGGCCAAAGAAGCTGTTCGGAAGGGCATCGCCAGGCCACAACCGGACTATGAATCCCTTCATGGCCTGATCGGCTGCCTTATGTAGCTCGGCCATCTGCTTCAGCTGGTCAACCATCGGCACCGAATGTTCGGCCTTAGCATACTGAGACCAAAACAGCTTCTCCATCGAGCTTCCATCCTCGGCCTGGTAAAATTGTGTGGCACCGAACACACTGCGGGGCAAATCTGCGAATGCTCCTGAAGAGCTCCGGATCTAGGTAAGTAATCGGTAAATTACTTTTACATGCTTGCTTTGCATATAGAAAGCCTTACCCGCCGCTATCTTCTTCATTGCGTCGATCTCCTGAAGGGCCTTCTGGGCCTCGGCCTTGGCACTCTTCGCGCTCTCACGGGCCGCGGCAAGCTCAGACTCTCGCGTCTTCAAGTCAAGCTCCAATGCCTCGTGCTTCGTCACGAGAGCCTGGAGCTCTTGCTACACTTCGCCCAGCCGAGCCTCATGCCTCTCTCGCTCGGTGCGCTCCTGGGCCGCCTTCTCTTCGGCCTGGGACAACGCTTGCTTCAGGGTCGCCACCTCGGTCGTGGCCCCTAGAAAACATACAATGATCCTGTCATTTAGCAATCGCGTCCTTTTTCTCATCTACAGACGGGGTATTACTTACCCTTGTTCTCCTCGAGCTGCCTCTTAGCAAGGCTGAGCTCTTTCTGGGACCCCTCGAGGGCCTCCTTCAATACGGCGACCTCCGTAGTTAGTGCGGCGGACGCCAGCAGCGAAGCCTGCATATGCATATTGACATACTTATATTAGACTCCTGCGATATTATTTGATCCTCTGTTCGGCTTTTTCTTTGTGAACACCGAACAAAGCATTAGGGGCTATTGTCTATGCGGTAATATTTCTACTACATTTTAAAACACTTACCTCGAAGCCTATTAGAAGGCTAGTACAGGCTTTAGTCAATCCGCTCTTGGTGGACTGAACCTTCTGGATCACCGCACTCATGATAGTGCGGTGCTCCTCCTTGATGGAAGCGCTGTGAAGCGCTTCGAACATAGTGTCCGGTGCCTCTAGATGGACAGAGGTCACCGGTACAGGCGTTTCACCCCCCTTTGAAGGAGACTGCCTGCCCGAGCTCGGAACCGTTGGAGGGCCCGGCGTGGTGTTCGGCTGAGGGTCGAACTCGGAGCTCTCAGGGACCCCGTCCCCTCGGCTCCCGGAGTCCAGAAGGTCGCCTTGAGGCGCCTCCGGGACTGTCCCCCCTCGATCCGGTGCCTCTTGAGACAGCACCTCGGTGTCGTTGACTGGATGAGGGGAGGTGGCGGTTGGGACTGGATCGCTATCCATGTCCGACGCGCCCAGGGAGCCGTCCGAGGATACCTCGATATTGGCTCGGGGTGGCCTGCACGACCGAGTTTGGCGTTAGGGAAAGCAATGCAACAAAGGAATCCTATGGGTTACTTTGGTATCTGAATACTTACGATCTCCCTTGGGGCTTGGCCCTGGGCAACCACTCATCTTCACTTTCGTCGGCGGCGGTAGAGCTGTCCGGAAGGAGCGTCCTTCCATTCTTGGACCCTCCGGCCTCCCCAGTTGGGGCGGCCTTCCTTTTCTTGTCTCCCCCAGTCGGTGGGGGAGCCTCTTCTTCCTCTTCCTCGTCTTCGGGGGAAGAGTGCGCCGCAGACTCATCGGACGGTGAGTCCGACGACGCCTGGCGTCGGGAACTCTTTCTAGCTCCCTTGGCCTTTTGGGTCTTCTCCGGCACCTTATAAGGGGTTGGAGTCAACATCTTTGCCAGAAGGGCGTCTGCAGGGTCTTCGGGCAAGGGAGCCGGACAGTCGATTTGTCCGGCCATCTTCTGCCAGTCCTGTTAAGGGCACGGGAGTTTAGATCCCGCATAGAATCAATCTATATAAAAAACAAGTATCCTGTGAAAGGTAAAACAACTTACCGCACTGGCGTGGTGCTTCGCGCTGAATCTGCGATCCTCAGTAATGGGGGGAGGGACCGCGGCGCCCTTGAACAGCACCCTCTAGGCATCTTCATGAGTCATGTCAAGGAGCCTGTTCAGAGTTCGGTGCTGCGCCAGATTGAACTCCCACAAGGTAAACTCCCGTTGTTGGCACGGGAGTATCCGGCGAACGAGCATAACCTGGACTATGTTGACAAGCTTGAGCTTCTTATCCACCATGTTCTGAATACATGACTGGAGTCCGGTCAGCTCTTTTGAATTACCCCAGGACAGGCTCTTCTCTTTCCAGGAGGTGAGCCGCATGGGGATGCCAGATCGGAACTCGGGGCCGCTACCCATGCTGGGTCGCGCGGCTCGGTGATATAGAACCACCCCGATTGCCACCCCTTTATGGTGTCCATGAAGGTGCCCTCGAGCCATGTGATGTTGGGCATCTTGCCCACCATGGCGCCTCCGCACTCCGCCTGGCGGCCGCTCACTATCTTCGGCTTGACATTGAAGGTCTTCAGCCATAGGCCGAAGTGGGGCTTGATGCGGAGGAAGGCCTCGCACACGACGATGAACGCCGATATGTTGAGGATGAAGTTCGGGGCCAGATCGTGGAAATCCAAGCTGTAATAAAACATGAGCCCCCGGACGAGGGGATGGAGAGGGAATCCCAGTCCGCGGGAGGAAATGGGTGAGGAATACCACCCTCTCATGGGGCTCGGGGGTGGGGATGAGCTGTCCCTCATCTGGGAGCCGGTGCGCGATATCGTCGGGCAGGTATCCGGCTCTCCTCAGTTTCTTGATGTCTCCCTCCGTGATGGAGGAGACCATCCACTTGCCTCCCGCTCTTGACATGGTTGGAGAGGATTGAGATGGAAGTGAGGACTTGGGCGCTAGAGCTCGAGTGTGCGGGAGCGGATGAGCAGAGGAGGAAGAAGGCGTGGATAGAAAGGTGAATCCTTATCCCTTTATATGGGCGGACAAAATTAAACGTCCCCACTTGCCTGGTAAAACTCACTTATCCCCCAAGCGCCACAATTGATGGCGCGGTTGGGTTACCCACGCCCGTATTGATGAGAATCCCGTAATATGGGGGCACGATCTCTGCTTTGACAAGACGTGTCGAAAAACTGCCTCGCGTTATGTGCGGGGCTGGTTAAAAGAAACGGTTCGAATAATCACCAGGCCATGACGTAATGTCATGTTGCCAAAACAAGCTAGCGGATTAGATCTGCGAAAACATTATTCTCTCTACGGTGAAATGTGGGACTTATTTTGCAGGGTCGGACACTATCCTCGTATTCAAATTCTTCTGTGATGTATTCGGAGAAGGAACCCGCCTTGCAATGCCGAAGACAACTGCGCGCCGGACTCATCGTCATTGAAGCCTGGTTCAGGGGCTATTGAGGGAGTCCTGGATTAGGGGGTCTCCGGACAGCCGGACTATCTCTATTGGCCGGACTGTTAGACTATGAGGATACAAGATTGAAGACTTCGTCTCGTGTCCGGATGGGACTCTACTTGGCATGGAAGGCAAGCTAGGCAATATGTATATAGATATCTCCTCCTTTGTAACCGACCTTGTGTAACCCTAACCCTCTCCGGTGTCTATATAAACCGGAGTGTTTTAGTCCGTAGGACAACAATCACAACATACAATCATACCATAGGCTAGCTTTTAGGGTTTAGCCTCTCTGATCTTGTGGTAGATCTACTCTTGTACACTCGTATCTTCAATATTAATCAAGCAGGACATAGGGTTTTACCTCCATCAAGAGGACCCGAAACTGGGTAAAACTTCATGTCCCTTGCCTCCTGTTACCATCCGGCCTAGACGCACAGTTCAGGACCCCCTACCCGAGATCCGCCGGTTTTGACACCGACAGTTAGCATTTATCTATTCATTGCTCTACTGTGTTACATTGCCAGCATATTCCATGTGCTGACCCATTTTCGGGCTACAATGTATTATGTTGTAGACTTTTCAAACAAGGAGTAAGACGCGATAGGTCGTTTTTCATGCACTCAGCTATGTCGTTGGAGTTGATGGACTCACTTTATCTTCCAAGCCTTCCACTGTTATCGTATTAGATGGCCTTAAGCCATATTTATTGTAATAAGTTCTCTCTTGAGACATTCGATGTAATAAGTGTGTGATTGTTACTCTGTTATAAATCCTTCGAGTACTGTGTGTGTGTCAGCATTACCGATCCAGGGATGACACTGAAGCACAGAGACTTGACCGATTGAGGTCGGGTCGCTACAAGATGGTATCAGAGCACACGCTGAATGTAGGACACGACCACTAAGAAAAGCCATAGGTCACTCTTCTCTACTCATTTCTGACTTCTCTCCATTTTCTACACTTTAGGATGGCGGACTCGAGGAACAAGTTTGCACAATCGGATGAAGGCACACCTTTTGGACGACACTTGAAGGAAGTCACTAGGTACCTGAACATTGGAATACCAAGCTTCACCACGACCTACAACGCCACTTTACCAGAAGAGGAGCACTGGATGATTCGAGTTCAAGTTCCAGGAAGGACATTCACGCCAGTTGCGGATCCTATAGAGTTTTCCTTTGATGCACCCACCTGGAGCCTAGGCAAGAGCATGGCAGCCCACATTGCTATGGGACGTATTGGAGAAGTCTAGAAACAGAAGCTGAAGGACACTATATACCAGATATGTGGACGCCGAGACGAGCAATGGGAGATGATCGGCACCAGGAGGGATAGATCCATTGCAGCATTCATCCAGGAGTTAAACGAGCACATTCGACGCCAGGAGAACCAGATGTGCACAAGCATGATGGACCTGCAGAAGGCAATGACCAGGATCACCGAGCTAGAAGAGGAACTCAAGGCTACACGCGATGATTACGAGGAGGAAATCCACGTACTAGTGGAGAAGAATGACGACCTAACAAGGAAGCTAGGAGTTTTCATGGGAGACCCCGCGCCAGGAGGAGAAGACGACGAACCTAAGGAGATTCGTTCTGAAGACTACATCATCATCGACGACACAAACTCCGACCCCAACGATAGTGATGATGACTATGAAGACGAAGCTGGAGCGGATATCATGGAGTCTTCCACCGAACAATATTTCTAGATGACCACCATATGACCAGTAGTTTCCCCATGTATATAATAGTAGTCCGAGCACTTTTAACGATAGTTCTAGACCGTCTATATGCCCTTGCTTGATTGATTGAGTGTTATGATATGATTGTGTCTGTCTCATATGCATATGGGTAGTGCTATCTCACTAGACCTCATTCTATTCTAAACTTTTCCCTCTAAACCCATCAGATGCCTCCGAGACGTGACCCCGGTTTTGCTTTCCCACCGGAGCTCACTCAGTTGATCCAGCAGCAGAATACACTAATGCAGTTGTTAGCTCAGAACGAAGGCAACAACAACAACAACAACAACAACAACAACAACAACAACAACAACAACAACAACAACAACAACAACAACAACAGCAG
>NC_041386.1:284784926-284794785 GCF_002162155.2 Triticum dicoccoides
AACAACAACAACAACAACAACAACAACAACAACAACAACAACAACAACAACAACAACAACAACAACAACAACAACAACAACAACAACAACAACAACAACAACAACAACAACAACAACAACAACAACAACAACAACAACAACAACAACAACAACAACAACAACAACAACAACAACAACAACAACAACAACAACAACAACAACAACAACAACAACAACAACAACAACAACAACAACAACAACAACAACAACAACAACAACAAGCCGCCGGTGTTTTCCAGTAGCACCGAGCCCATAGTTGCTGATGATTGGTTGCGCAGGATAGGAAGGGAGTTAACCACCGCAGGTTGCATAGATGCGGAGAAGGTGTGTTTTGCCGCACACCAATTGGATGGACCAGCAGCCGCATGGTGGGAGAATTACACAGCCACTTTTCCTATAGCCAATGTCACTTGGGAGTAGTTTCAGCAAGCATTCTGCACAGCCCATGTATTCACTGGAGCTATGAGCATGAAGAATCGTGAGTTTCGCAACTTGCGCCAGGGAAATCGTACCGTGCCTCAGTACGTAGATGAGTTTAGTAAGCTATCTCGTTATGCCCCTGATGATGTGGCCACAGATGTGCTGAAGCAGGAGAAGTTTATGGAAGGGCTAAATGATGAGATGAGCATGCAGTTAATGGTGGCAACATCCAACAACTACCAAGAGTTGGTAGACAAGGCTCTTATGATTGAAGGGAAGCAGCGGCAGATAGAGAGCCGCAAGAGGAAGTATGGACAAGGAAAGTACAACTCTGGAGCTCAGCAGAAGCCCCGTCTCACCCCGAACTCGGGAGGACTTGTCCATAACCATGGAGGCCACACCCACAGTGGAGGAAGGTCACATAATAATAATGGCCCAAGGAATGGGAATGGGAACGGAGCAAGTAGCAATCAGAACCGCTCTAACCCAGCCACACCCGCCAAGACGGATCAAAGTCACATTACTTGTTTCAAGTGCGGGAAGACTAGGCACTATGCCAACGATTGTCCGGAATTGAAAAACAGCAATGGCAATGGAAGCGCTGGGAAGAAGCCCAACCCTTTCAACAGGGGACAAGTGAACCACGTGAACGCGGAGGAAGTTGAGGAGCAGCCAGATGCAGTTATCGGTAAGTTTTCTGTTAAGTCTATTACTGCAATTTTTCTTTTCGATACTGGTGCATCGCATTCATACATATCAAGGGGATTCTTGGATAAGTATAAGTTTCCCACTAAGGTACTTAGGACACCCATGTTAGTGAGATCACCAGGAGCTGAGTATATGGCAAGTCAAGGATGTTTTCAGATGCCATTGACCATTGGAAGTCATTTTTTCCCATCAGACCTGATAATTTTGGAGTCACAACGATTGGATGTGATACTAGGAATGAATTGGCTATCGATGTATGGGGAAACATTGATTGCATGAGTAAGTCAATTCTGCTTACCACCCCGGAGGGAAAAAGGATCAAGTATGTTTCCAGGCCTTCGCCAAGGAGGACCCAAGTACATACTCTCACGGGAGTTGTTCAGGAGGAAGTGCCTGTCGTAAAGGATTACCCGGATGTATTTCCAGAGGAGTTACCAGGCATGTCGCCAGATCGAGACATAGAGTTTTTTATAGAGCTATTGCCAGGCACCGGGCCAATATCAAAGAGACCATACCAGATGCCCGCAAATGATCTGGAGGAGATCAAGAAACAGATTAAGGAGTTATTGGAGAAAGGTTACATTTGACGAAGTTCATCACCATGGGGAGCCCCAGTGCTCTTGGTTGAGAAGAAGGATAAGTCCCTTAGAATGGTTGTTGATTATCGGGCCTTGAATGAAGTAACGATCAAGAATAAGTACCCACTGTCGATGATCAATGATTTGTTTGACCAGCTGCAAGGAGCAAAGGTGTTTTCGAAGATCGACCCGCGATCAGGTTACCCCCAGTTGAAGATTCAAGAAAAGGATATACCTAAGACAATGTTCACCACAAGGTATGGGCTATATGAGTATACGGTTATGTCATTTGGATTGACTAACGCCCCCGCCTATTTCATGAGTATGATGAACAAAGTGTTCATGGAGTTCTTGGATAAGTTTGTCGTGGTGTTCATAGATGATATATTGGTATACTCAAAGAATGAGGAGGAACATAAGCAGCATTTGCGTTTAATTCTCGAGAAGCTTAGAGAACATCAGTTATATGCCAAGTTTAGCAAATGTGAGTTTTGGTTGAAGGAAGTTGGATTTCTTGGACATGTTATGTCAGGAGAAGGTATAGCAATGGACCCTACCAGGGTGAAATCAGTCACTAAGTGGTTGGCACAAACCTTAGTTGGAGACATCCGCAGTATTCTTGGACTCGCGGGATACTATCAGAGATTCATTAAAAATTTCTCTAAGATTGCGAAGCCTATGACGACGTTGTTGAAGAAGGACACCAAGTTCCATTGGACTGAGGAATGTGAAGCAAGTTTCTAGGAGCTGAAGAAACGTTTGACTATAGCCCTAGTGCTGATTCTACCGAATATACGCAAGAATTTCCAAGTGTATTGCGACGCCTCTCGCTTAGGACTTGGAGGAGTACTTATGCAAGGCAGATGGGTTGTTTCGTATGCCTCACGACAATTTAAACCGCACAAAATGAATTATGCCACGCATGATTTGGACTTAGCAGCTGTGGTGCATGCGCTCTAGACCTGGAGACATTTTCTTATTGGAAATCGTTGTGATGTGTACACGGATCACAAGAGTTTGAAGTACATTTTCACCCAGAAGGAGTTGAACCTCAGGCAAAGGATATGCTTGGAGCTTATAAAAGATTATGATATGAAGTTTCACTATCATCTAGGCAAGGCCAATGTTGTAGTAGACGCCTTGAGCCAGAAGACCTACGTCAACACCCTCGTAAACGAAGGAATGCCAAAGGAGTTAGCAGAGGATCTCAAGGAATTTCGTTTGGAGATAGTTCCTAAAGGTTTTGTTACAGCCAAGGAAGTGCAGTCGACATTGTTGGTAAAAATTCGAGAAGCTCAGAAGGATGACAAAGAAATTGCCGGGATAAAGGAGAAGATGAGCGAAGGGAAAGCCAAAGGTTTTCGTGAGGATGAGCACGACACCTTGTGATTCGAAGACCGTATTTTTGTGCCCAATAATGCCGAGATCAGGAAGTTTATACTACAGGAAGCTCATGACTCACCATACTCGATACACCCCAGAAACACCAAGATGTGGATTTGAAGGAGCATTTCTGGTGGACTGGAATGAAGAAGGATATTGCCGAGTATGTAGCCGTATGTGATGTATGTCAGAGAGTGAAGGCATAACATCAGAAGCCAGTAGGACTACTGCAGCCTATGCCATTACCCGAATGGAAGTGGGACAAACTTGGCATGGATTTTATCACCGGATAAACCAGGACCCGATCGGGATATGATTCTATCTGGGTAGTAGTGGATCGCTTGACCAAAGTAGCTCACTTTATCCTAGTGAAAACCACTTATACAAGTGCGAAGTTGGCCAAGATATATATGACCAGGATCGTATGTCTGCATGGAGTTCCGAGGACCATCGTATCAGATAGAGGAACACGGTTTACTTCAAAGTTTTGGCACCAGTTGCATCAGACTTTGGGAACCAGGTTGGAGTTTAGTACAGCTTATCACCCGCAGACAGATGGATAGACAGAGAGAGTCAATCAGATTCTGGAGGACATGCTGAGAGCTTGTGCACTAGACTATGGATCTAGTTGGGATGATAATTTGCCTTACGTAGAATTCTCGTACAACAATAGCTACCAGGCCAGTTTGAAGATGGCACCGTTCGAGGCCCTGTATGGAAGAAGGTGTAGAACACCGTTGATGTGGAATGAGGTTGGAGACCGACAGCTATTTGGACTCGATTTGATTAAGGAGTCCGAAGAGAAAGTTAAACTGATTCGAGATAGACTGAAGGTAGCTCAGTCCAAACAGCAGAGTTATGCAGACTCAAAATGCAAGGAGGTAGTCTATGAAATCAGAGACAGAGTGTATCTGAGAGTGTCACCACTTTGAGGAGTTAAACGATTTGGAGTTAAAGGAAAGTTAGCCCCAAGATTTGTGGGACCGTATCGTGTTTTGGAACGCATGGGAGAGGTAGCCTACAAGTTGGAGTTACCTGAAGGATTGTCGGGAGTTCATGATGTGTTTCACGTTTCACAGTTGAAGAAGTGCCATGCAGGGATGGCCGATATCCCTCTGAGAGTTACAGTGCCACTGGAAGCAATACAGTTGGATAGTGATTTGACCTACGAGGAGAAACTTGTCAAGATTCTTGAGTTTGCCAGTCGAGTTACTCGCAGCAATGTTATCAAGTTTTGCAATGTTCAGTGGAGCCACCATACCGAGGATGAAGCCACTTGGGAACGACAGGATGATCTACGGAAAGACCATCCACACCTATTTTCTAGCCAACCCGAATCTCGAGGACGAGATTCATCTTAAGGGGTGTAGGTTTGTAACATCCCAAATTTTCAATTTGGAATGTTATACATAGGTCATTCATGCCTATCATATTTTGTGCATTTCGACTTCCGCGATCCTCGAAATTCTAAGCAACTCAAGGACCCTCGGACAGAGTTGGGGGATTTCACCGTTTGCATATTTGAATTTTATTAAATATGGAAACGAGGATCACTTTGGTTCTAATAAATTTTCTCTCCAAAATATTTCATACCAAAATATATGAGAGGAGATAATATGACTTCTCCAAAATAAATGAAATATTGGAGGAAAAATATTAGAATCAATTTGCATATTTTATTTGGATTTTATTGCAATTTTAATTGAATTAGGAAAAATATGCGTTTTTCAAAATTGCATTATAGGCCCAAATAAATGTTCACCTTGTCCTGCTTATATTTAGAGGACGGGGAAAATTTATTTCGGGATTTTTGGAGTCTGTTTAGTATTCCTTTTCTTTCTTTATCTGCACGGAATATTTTAAAAAAAGGGAACCGACTTCGGGCCGTACCCGGCCTGGACTCCACCCGGCCGTCCTCCTTATAAGCCGCGCCCCCAAGCCCCCAGCGCTCGCGCCCGCAAACCCTAGCCGCCAAGGCCGCGCCTCGATCTACATGCCGCCGCTTGCCACGCCGCCGCTCGCCGCCACCTCCTTGCCGGAGTTGCCGCTGCCGCCGCTGTCACGCATTCCGAGGTAGCCAACGGTTTTCTTTAGAAAACCATATGGTTTGTTTAGAAACCCTCAGATATTTTTTTCTTAGATCGGTTTTATTTTCCCAGTTTAGTTATTTAGCGAACGCTTGTTTGTATGTTCGTTTTAACGAACGGTATTCAACCGTTAGTCACAGATAGCGAACGTTCGTTCGTGAGCCTGTTCGTCAGTTTTTCTTTTTCCAGGGCTTTTCCGCGATTATTTTCGATCGCGATCTGTGCCCTAATTTTTGATCTAGTATATCTTTTCGCTCGTTTATCGGAATCAGGCGATTCAAGCGCCTAGATCTTCATCTCGAAGCCCTCTTTCTGTTTAACCAACTTGAACAAGATTTTGGTACTGTAAAATTTGATCTTAGTACAGATTAGTAATCGGATCCTGTTTCTTTCGCAGTTTGAGTTTCGTTGCTTCGTTTGATTCGATTTCTTTTTGCAAACCGTAGTTCTTAAGTTGAACTTTCTGGTTAGATCTTCTTATTTGAGATTTACCCGTGCATCTTTGCTTGATTGCTTATGTATGCTATTGTTTGTTTATGATAGAACACCCGGAGTGCGAAGCGTGCTACTATGAGTCTCTAGGATTTGCAGATCGTCAGCAAGGCAAGTAACACATTGATCATACTTCTTTCCTACCCAGTTTTTGTGCATTAGTTCTAATCCTCAAACATTGCATGATTAGGATGTGATTAAACTTGTGGGTATTGGGAAGTAAATGATGAGGTAGAACCTATTACCTATTTTATTGTCAAACCCTGGGAGTTACTTCTACATTATGCTTATATTGCCATGCCATGCTCATAGACATGGTTTGGGTTTGAGAAATCCATGACAGATGTGAGATTGATAATTAATGGTTCAACTTAAGGTGGCCACTTTAATACACATCTGGGTGGATTGCTTGTTTGGGCACCTGGGGACATACCAGTGTTGTCCAGGAGATCCCGGGGATATACCGTGCGATCCTTCTATGGTCCGCCACCCAGGCTCAAAGGGATCATGATATTATTCATGCTAGAAACTTCCGTGTGCAGCCACAAGCCATTATGGGCTCTGGCATAGTTGAGTATGTTGTGTGACCTCTTTCAGTGGTGGGCTAGCAGATGTAGAGGGAAAGTAGGTGTAACTGTCCACTCGGAGTAAAGAGTTAATGCTTCTGAAAGACTGTGTCTCGGTCATCCATTTCTCAAACACCACGTAGTGCGAGAAATTCAACGGAGGAGATCAAGTCTTGTGTGGAAAAGTGCGCAAAGCTCTGCAAAGTGTATAAACTAATCATGGTTAGCCGTGTCCCCGGTTATGGACAACTTGAGTATCTAGTACTTGGATTATCCTACTGTATCTCATCACCCTAAATTAATTTTTGGGTTGGTAATTACTTTTAATTGGGATTGAGATGGGGGTATCATTCTCAATGTTTCAACTACCATGATAGTTAAATGAAAAATGTATTCCTTTGTTGCAGGGAAAAAATTGCTTTTCGCTAAAACCATATAACCATAGAGCCTCCACCAGCCATATATGCATGTAGTGTTAGCATTTATCTATTCATTGCTCTACTGTGTTACATTGCCAGCATATTCCATGTGCTGATCCGTTTTCGGGCTACAACGTATTATGTTGCAAACTTTTCAGACGAGGAGTACGACGTGATAGGTCGTTTGTCATGCACTCAGCTATGCCGTTGGAGTTGATGGACTCACTTTATCTTCCAAGCCTTCCACTGTTATCGTATTATAAATTCTTCGAGTATTGTGTGTGTCAGCATTACCGATCCAGGGATGACACTGAAGCACAAAGACTTGACCATTTGAGGTCGGGTTGCTACATTTGTATTTGTCCTCCACGGGTTGAGAGGCTGACTTGTGGGCCTACCAAGTTGACGCGTACACAATCAGGAGATGATTGTACGTGGAGAGGATGACAGCAGGGACCCGGCAAGGTCATGGCAGTACGCAAGCAAGTGCCTCCTTATTTCAAGCCAATAAAAAAATGGCTCCTCCTAATGGATTTCTGACATCTGGGTCCCATGCCATTGTCAACGTAGTCAATAAACGAGAGAATTGCACAACGAGCGGCTGACACCAAGGACCCAGCGGCTAGCCCAATTATTTTTGTTTTGGGTTAATTTGATAAATGCCACTCCAAATCCGGTGTTTCCGAGTAATGCCACTCAATTTCCAAACTTCCAAAAATGCCATTTCATGCCATTTCCAGTGGCATTTTTCGAAGTCTGGAGTGGCGTTTTTCAAAATTTGCAAATTGCAGTGGCGTTTTCCAAAGTTTGCAAAAATTGCAGTGGCATTTTTATGAATCGCCATAATTGGAGCGACATTTATCTAATTTGTTTTTGAGACGGAAGCAGGGTGTCAACTGGGCTGTGCGGGGCACTCTGGCCTGTCTAGACAGCATTCTCTTTTATATTTACCATAGACCAGCCCAGTAGTTTTTTCTTTCTTTCTGAAAATGGCTAGCCCAGTTGTTTTGTGATTTGCGATGTCACTTTGTCAGGCCTGTTGGGCTGCAAATCTTTCAAGACGAGGAGAGCTTCATTCGGCTGGCCGAGAAAATGGCCTATCAGTAATGAGAAATGGGCTGTACATTTTTAAAACACATCAAACTGACAATTAGTTTCAAATTTCTTTTTTTTTCATTTCGAGATTTTAAATTGCATTGATTTTTATGCATGGACAATTTGTTGGATTTTATATTGATATACATTTATTTTTAAAATCAGTTTGAACGTGACTCGAAATTTCCGGATTAAAAACAGTTCGGACCACACCGAAAGATGCAAAATTTCGTATAACTTTTTAACAGTGGCGACAACATGGGCTGTAATGCTAACAAAAAGAATATGGGCTCCAGAAAAACCTTAAGAATTAGCAAATGGGCTGTAAATTATTAGAAATAATGGCAGATGGGTTGTATGCTGTTTTCCACAGATTTGAGACTTTCCTAAAAAAGGTTGACGCACAAGAAGTGACTGCTGGATGTCCATCCAACGACCGTCGTGCTTATTCAATCGCTGCTCTTCTTGCTCCAGCCGCTCAAACAAGCGCCGGCGGGACTGCCTGCTCCCTCCTCCACGCGGCCGGTTGTGCTACCGCGCAGGCCTCACCGCCCCACCGTACTCCCATCACTGGCCTAGCCATCCCTCTACTCACCCACCTGCTGTTATTCTCCGGCGACGGCAGACGAACCAGTAAACCCTCGTACAGTCGTACTCCCCTCTGCGTGGGAAACAAACTGCCGAGTCTTCCCTGGCTCCGTGTCGTTCCCTTCCTATGCCTCGTCGTCGTCCACTGCCCTGGTGCTCTCGGCGCGGCCTGGTCAACGTGGTCAATGATCGACATGCATCTGAAGTGGACTGTACGTGGAGAGGCTGACAGTTGGGTCCTCGGCTGCACGTAAGGAACTCCTTATTATGCGCAAAATAATGATTCCTCCACCTGATATTTGGGACCCACCGAAAGGACCTCTGTATTTCGCGAAAAAACGTTACCGCCACTGACAGCTCGGACCCACCAGCTATATCTTCGCACGCAAGGAAGTGCCTCCTTATTACGCACAAAAAAATGAATACTCCCCCTGCTAGCTGGGACCCAGTATAGTGGGAGGCTGACTTGTGGGCCTACTAAGTTGACGGGGATGGAGGGCTTTGTCAACTTAGTCAATATATGCACGATTTCTAGCTCTAGTGATCGTACGATGTCCATCCAACAGCCATAGTACTTCTTCAACCTCTGGTCTTCTTGCTCTAGCCGCCCAAACCAGTGCCGGTCGTGCCTCGTGCTCCTGCCTCCCGTGGCTGGCTGCGATGCCGCAGAGGCCTCACCGCCCCCTACTACTCCCACTACTAGGAAAACCCTTGCCGGTAGCGCTGGTTTTTTGGCTATTAGTAGCGCGGGCAGGCGCGCTGCTGCTACGGTGCTACAGCTATTTTTTCACAGTAGCGCTTGTTTGAACCAGCGCTACTGATATCTATATCTAGCAGTAGCGCGCCTCTGTCCATCGCTATATCTAATACTAGTAGAGTGCCCCTACAACCAACGCTACTGGTAAGTAGCGCTGCTACTACTCCAATACCCCATGCTACTGCTAGTATTTTCTTTTTTTATGTTGTTGTATTCGTATTTTTACAGGTTTTATACAATTACACCATACACATACACTGAAACTATATGAAAAAGGAATGCCTCATCATCATCATTGAAGTGTTACAACATAGTCTCATCATATCAACATAGTCTCAACACAAATGACGTCGATCTCATCATCATCTCGAAATAGCGATACAAGTTAATGATGACATGTCTCTTACATTGTCACCATAGACACATGTTTCATCATCTACCTAAATTATGACATACAAGATAAGAGCGATCACGATGATCAAAAGTGGTATTATGTAGTAGTTTTTGCAACGACGTTGCTTCTGAATCCCTTGTTGTGCTATGAATCTCAAGTAACTAGCTTCGGCTTCTGCTGTGCTATCAAACCCTTTTCTGGCTTCTGCCGGTGAAGCCAGAGACTTGGGCCTGACACTCTGGCCACTCATCATACATACCCGAAACATGCCCTACATACACGGCATACCACTTCCTCACCATCGTTGATCTATATACCTGTCAGAGGTGCACA
>NC_041386.1:284795316-284805292 GCF_002162155.2 Triticum dicoccoides
TTCAACGAAACAGTTATGAAATAGAAGCAACATATATATATAGTAAACATAGTTAAAAAAATTCATCGTACCGACAGTAATTAACTAGAGCACGGCACCATACATCTAATAGTTTCATCATACTGAGAGATTCAAAGTTTCGTCGTATATAAAGTAACTAGTAACTAAACAGACAAATTGTTTTTAAGTTGTGCACTCTTCCCATCTGTCCATATTTGGAAGGGTGGACCCAAGCTTAGTGAAAGGCGTCATGTCCTGACGCTGTAGGGCAATTCGGGTTCGGACATCAGCTCGTGATATTGGGCCACCATAGAACATCCCATTCTCTTTGAGGACATCTTTCATGATGATGGATGCATTCCTGCTGGATCCGGTAGAAATCATTTCGAAGTTGATTATCCAGCACGGCTCCAAAGGCTTTGGCCCATCTCTGGATATGGGTATCGAATGAAGATTTCATGCAAAGTGATTGCACATCCCTTCTGTACTCCATCATTAGGTGGATGACGTAGACTCCATCATTCTCACTTCTTGCCGGTTGCTGGATGCAATAGAAGTCAGTCTTGTGGCCGAAACAAAGCCCGGCCTTATTTTTTTTTGCGTTGGACGTAGCCACCCCGCATGCTGAAGCCCAGCTGTGACACCCACAATGCGGCTATATCTCCCACGTGTCGGGGCATGACTTAGAGGCGTAGCCACATGGTAGGTTTGTCGCAAGAGGGGTAATCTTCACACAATCCCTTGTACTGAATAAGAAAGGGATAAAGAGTTGGCATACAATCGCCACTTCACACAAATACAAGTTAAACATACATCATCCAGAATACAATCAAGGTCCGATTACGGAACCAAAATAAAAGAAGAAAACCCCAAATGCTAGATCCCCGATCATCCCAACTGGGCTCCACTTCTGATCAAAAGGAAACAAAACAAAACAACGAGCAAGATCTTCATCGAGCTCCCACTTGAGCTCGGTTGCGTCACCTGCACTGGTACCATCGGCACCTGCAACTATTTGGAAGTACCGGTGAGTCACGAGGACTCAGCAATCTCAGACCCGCGAGATCAAGACTATTTAAGCTTATGGGTAGGATAAGGTAATGAGGTGGAGCTGCAGCAAGAATTAAGCATATATGGTGGCTAACATACGCAAATAAGAGCAAGAAGAGAAGCAACGCACGGTCAAGAAGCTATAAGTGATCAAGAAGTGATCCTGAAGCTACTTACATTCAAGCATAACATGAGACCGTGTTCTCTTCCTGGACTTTGCTGAAAAGAGACCATCATGGCTACACACGCGGTTGATGTATTTTAATTAAGTTAAGTGTCAAGTTCTCTACAACCGGATATTAACAAATTCCCATCTGCCACATAATCGCGGTCATGGCTCTCGAAAGTTTAAACCCTGCAGGGGTGTCCCAACTTAGCCCATCACAAGCTCTCATGGTCAGGGAAGGATATTCCTTCTCCTGGGAAGACCCAATCAGACTCGGAATCCCGATTACAAGACATTTCGACAAATGGTAAAAGAAGACCAGCAAAGCCGCCCGGATGTGCCGACAAATCCCGATAGGAGCTGCACATATCTCGTTCTCGGGGCACACCGGATGAGCAATCCGTACAACTAAAACCATCCCTCAAGTTTCCCCGAGGTGGCACTGCAAGGGGCTCTAGTTCGGACCAACACTTAGAGAAGCACTTGCCCGGGGGGGTTAAAATAAAGATGACCCTAGGGCTCGCAGAAACCCAAGGGAAGGTTATAGGTTGTTAGGCAAATGTAAAACCAAGGTTGGGCCTTGCTGGAGGAGTTTTATTCAAAGCGAACTGTCAAGGGGTTCCCACAACACCCAACCACATAAGGAACGCAAAATCAGGGAACATAGCACCGGTATGACGGAAACTAGGGCGGCAAGAGTGGAACAAAACACCAGGCATAAGGCCGAGCCTTCCACCCTTTACAAAGTATATAGATGCATTAAAGTAAATAAGATATATTGTGATATCCCAAACATATCCATGTTCCAAGAAGGAACAAACTTCATCTTCACCTGCAACTAGCAATGCTATAAGAGGGGCTGAGCAAAAGCGGTAACATAGCCAGACAATGGTTTGCTAGGAAAGGTGGGTTAGAGGCTTGACATGGCAATATGGGAGGCAAGATATAGCAAGTGGTAGGTAGCGCGACATAGCGATAGAACGAACAACTAGCAAAGCAAAGATAGAAGTGATTTCGAGGGTATGGTCATCTTGCCTGAGATCTCGCAAGGAAGAAGAACGAGTCCATGAAGAAGACAAACATGCATAGTCGAATGGATCCTCACAACTCCGGAACGAAACCGAAGCTAATGAGAGAAGCAACCCGGAAAGAAGCAAGCAACATAGTAAACAACCTTCACATAAACATGGCATGATGCGCAACCAAGTATGATGCATGTCCATTTTAATGAGGCATGGCATGGAAAAGTGCACAAACAACTCTAGAACTTAAATGGAGCTCAATATGCAACGAGCTGCATATTGACGAAACACCACATAAATTATTTAGTTCTCGCTTGTTTATGTACCCAACAATACTAAATGTTATTAAACATGGCAATATGGTGAAGCAAAGTAAAACTACCTATTTAGGCAAGTTTAAATGAGGCCGGAAATATCAAACAACAATTCCGATAAATCCTCATGTGCAATAGCAATTTAAAGCAAACAACAATTTAAACATTTTAAATGTTATTATCATGATGCGAATGACATGTGCAAGTTTTATGCAATATTTATGAAAATGTTGATAAGAGCATGATGAGAGCATTTATCACCGTGGATGAAAGAAAGGGTGCCACGGCAACCTTCCGGTTCCGGTAACTCGATTGAGGTGCCGGTGAAAAAGATAGGGCATGATCGAGTTGAGCAAGATGGTGGGAACTCCCGACTACTAGGTTCCCATGGGTTAGCGGCATGGGAACGAGTGACAATTTGGAGACGGTGCCAACATACGGTTCATGTCATGCAATATGCATTTGTCAACGAGTCATCGTCTCGACGGTAATACCTTCCAACGGTGCATTCCCGGAGCGGTTCGTGTTCGTATAGGAAGTAGTCATACACGCGGGTCGAAGAGGAAGTAGTCGTTCATGTCTGTAGATGTTCGGGGTCACGACACGGGATTTGACGTCCACGGGGTCTTCGCGGGTCGATGGTAGTGGTACATGTTTTGTAGTCGTTCGAGTCATTGGTAGAGGAACTTGACGCTTGCGTTACATGATTCTTCGACGATGGTAGTGGTAGATTAGTCGGGGAGGGTCTTGACGAATCCAGTGTCCGGGATCGTCGCGGTACTAGGTATCTTGTGGGATTTCATGGTTCGTCGTGGTACTTGGCGATCTCAATCGCAGCAGCAAAACATAGTCAAACTTGGCGGACTTCGGTTCGACCAGCAACAAGCATCACATGTGCATGCAGGGATAGTCAACGAATCGGGACAGAGGAGCTTGACAGATGCAAGCAGCAGCACGGGGCTGGCTGAGGCGAAACGGGTCTTGGTGCTGGCTCGTGGCTCCGTGTAGGTGAAGGAAGGGCGTGGTCAACGCGCGGTCGTTGCTTGATGTGGCTTGACTACTGGTCATCTCCTCCACCAGGAGACAGAACGGAGGCACGGCGGCAGGGAAAAACGGAGCTCGACGAGGGACTTGAGGATGGGCTCCAGTGACACAGACGAGACGAAGGATGTCTCCGGGCGAATGAGCTCTAGGCGTTGCTGGACTCAAAGCTTGCCAGTGATGTGATGACGGGGCAGGGTCTGCCGAATCCAGGCAACGGTGGCTCGCAACAAGGGCGACAAAGGAGGCAAGCGGCCACAGTGCTATGCTGGTGACCTGCGGGTGGTGGAGAGGCGGGGACGAGGTGGCACGGCCACGGGGGACGGGCGCGTGATGGAGGCGGGAGAGCATGGCGGCGTGCGGGGCAGCAAGGTGGCGCTCGGCGTCCCTGGAGATGTGGCGGCCTCCTAGCGATGCGGCGGGAAAGATGGGATCGAGGGACCACTCGGTCTCTAGCGGCGCGAAGGAAGGAGAGCAGTGGAACAAAGGGAGAGGGAGGTGGATCGGGCAAGGGAGCGGCGCTGCTCTCCATCTCTGATGGCGCGTCGAGGGAGGAGGGGATTGATCAGGGCTCTCCCTGGCTCGATGCATGCAGGTGTGGGTGGCGGCGGATGGGAACGAGAGGGGTGGAGGTGTTGAGCGGCTAGGGTTAGTAGGGTTAGGTGGGCTGGCGCGGGAGGCCCGGTTGGGAGGTTGGATGCCCAGGTGGCCCAATAGGCTGGTTGGGCTCCTCTCTTTCTTTGTTGTTCCTCTTATCCATTTATAAGATATAAATGGAACTTGCATAAATGCACAGAGAGGTATCAGTGGAATTAGGGAGAGACAAAAATCATTCTGGAGTCCTCGGAATATGGTCAATTAAAGAAAAGTGGTGTGAGGATTTTACAGACTATAAATTTAAACATGTTCGAATTTAATCCAAACTTGTATGAATTTATAACCTAACCAAGCCCAACCCAAATGGGCTTAAATTTTATAGGATGGCCCTACATAATAGATATGATTTATGGTCACAAGATGAACATTTATGGAGGAAGTAAGCAAATCAAACATAATGAATTGACTTCAATATGTTGAATTCGAAAACCCTATCAATGATTTCTGGTTGGGACAAAATTTTAGAGGGTGGCTGGACGTATAAAACTTGCATTAAGAAGAAGGTTTGGGTAAGAATTGGAGAAGTGGAAATGCAACTCAAATAGAGGAAGAGTAGGGAAAGAAGGAAGTAGCACTTTGGGATTTGGAAACTTGGGTGAAACCAAGTTGAAGTTGAGCAATGAGTAAAATAGAAAGGATCAAAGAGAAGGAGTTGCAATGCACATGATAGTCATGGCAACATGAATGAGAAAATACAATATGACAAGAGATATGCATGGTAATGCAATATAACTGATGATGAACATGATGCAAGAAGCATAATATGACAATGGCACTCAACATGATCATGGCATCAACATAGAGGAATGAAATATGCAAAACAATTATGATAATGCAACAAACACAATAAACACACAACAAGAATGCAGATAAAAAGGCAAGTGGATCTCCAATCTTGGGGCGTTACAACACTCCACCACTACAAGAGGATCTCAACCCGAGATCCTAGAGATGGCACCGGAGAGAAACGGAAGAGGAAGAGAAGAGGTAAAACTAAGTTGCTTCTTTGATAAATGAGTGCAACCAACGAACCTTGAGAGGTTAAACAATTTGAATGAGAGAATACGATGAAGATGAACAAAGTTGAAAACACTCCGTTAGAAAAGAGGAACAAGGAACATTATGAGAACCTTTGTAGGTTGAAAGACGTAAGAAAAGGGTTGCAATGGACAAGACGTACATGCAAGCACTCCGGTAGACATGAGATGTACAAGGAACAATAAAGATCAATTACGACTCCGGTTGGAAATGGAAGGCATAGAATATGAACTTGGCAAAACAAGATGATGGGTCGAAGAGAGCAACATCACAATGCCTCCGGAACAAATGTAAGAATGGAATCAAAAGAACGGAGGAGAAAACAACATCTTCTACCTCAAATGAGCTTGAAAAAGCATCTTTACGAGAAGGGTCTAACGGAGTTGGTGGAAAACAAGCAACAAAAAGAGTAAGCTTGTTGTGGGATTATGGAAAACATCTCGAAATCTTGAGGTGAGATTCTGCCACTAACAAAAAACAATAGATTGGATTGATATGAACAAGTAGACGAGAAACTTATTTCACCGGGAGGATAAATGAAGAACTTGGGTCATTTATGAGCACCATAAATAGCAACAATCCTTACAGAAAGCTTTTGGTGAAATATAACCCAATATAACTCCAATGAAGAGATTGATGGATTGAAAAGATGTCCTGAATGAACTGAAAATGATGGATTTAAGATATGTCACTCTTGAAAACTTGTGAATCATGAAACACTAAGGGAAATTATGAACAATGACATAACACCATCTCAAAAGATGAGATATGAAAGAATTGCACTTCGGAATGCAAGATGAAGAATGCTTGAACTCCTCAAAACAAGACATGTGTTGAGCACCATGTTTATTTGAGAGTATAGCTTGGCGGATCATATATTCAAGAGAAATCTTGAAGGACAATTGAAGAATGCAGGAAACCCTAATGAACCACCATGTTGAGCCTTCGTGAGAACTCCAGTAACAAAAGGATGATAAAAAGAAAGAGAAGTTGAGAACACAAGGTGCACCCTTGCGATGATTTAGATGGATCTTCACGACGAGATAATTGAGAGATCTTGGAACTCCGAAAAGATAAGATGAATCATCTCGCACCAACAATGTGATATGACGAACAACTCCGGAAAGAAAGATGAATCACTTGGATGGAACAATAATAAGAATTACGTTATGCGTATCTGTCACCAATTTAGATTGATCACAAGTAACGGATTTGGCATACTACTTATTCTTCTTGAAAAGATTGAAGAGAGATATAGCGCAACTCACAGATCACCGGTAGGATTTATGAGAGAACAAGTGAATTGATATGATAACAAGAGCAGGCGAATCTTGAATGGACCACCATAAGAAGTAAAAATGAACGAAGAAAACGAACACATCACCAGGAGGAATTGGAAAACGAATGAAGATACTTGAAGCAATTTAGATACAAGAGAAACGAACAAATCATGAACTGACTAGAGAATACTTGAGCGATGCACGGGTAAGATTTGGAGAATGAGAGCTGAAAGCTGAAATAAATACTTCTGAGATGATGGGCTCCGGAGAATCAAATTGAAAAGACTCTTGAATTGCTCCGGATGGGTGAAAAGAATTATCACAATCGAAAACAATTATGAGAGGATGGCACGAAGCTTAAACTACACATCTTCAAGAGAACAGATAAGATTTGGAGGAAATAAACTCTTCTCTGGTCTTCAAATGTTGAGAATGACGA
The DNA here is from genome assembly GCF_002162155.2 of Triticum dicoccoides. Lineage (NCBI taxonomy): Eukaryota > Viridiplantae > Streptophyta > Magnoliopsida > Poales > Poaceae > Triticum > Triticum dicoccoides. The sequence goes on from NC_041386.1 coordinate 284,802,324, forward strand.
TAAGAAACACCACCATGAATTGTTGAGATACTCCGGGATGAAAATTATAAAGGTTGAACCAACAATAAAAAGAATTTGAAAGCGATATTGGAGAAAGACACTTAACTGATGATAATTCATTCTTACGTCAAACTTTGAAAAGAATTTGAGAATAACTCCGGAAAAGAATTACAAGAGTCAGGTAAGATCCTGGAAAAAGACCTGTGGGTTAGGGCCCACTCAAGAGAAACACCGTTGAATGATTTAAAAGGAAGATTGTGCCGGTCGAATTAAATGGCTTGAAAGAGATAACAACCTCGAAATAGGTTGAACGGATCTTAAATGAAAAGACGAGCCTTCTGAGATATCTTCAGCACTTCAGAACAAATGAATAGCGAGAAGTGAATGATTAAGAAGTGCACCGACATGAGAAAGCATTGGACAAATGAAAGGAATGTGCTTAACACTGAATCTTGAATTGAATCCATCGGAAAAGAAAAGGGAACGGATAATGATAACTTGAAGCTCCGTTAGTATCTTCCTGAGAATCACCGGATAAGAACGTTGAAAGAAAAGAACAACGAGACTTCACGTCCATAAGATGGATACTCGATTAAGAAATCTAAGCCTTTGAAGAAAAAAGGGGTGGGTGGGCGGGAAAACAAAGGAAACTTGGGCAGACGGAATGGATACCATCGAGAAAGCCTAGAGTTGATCTTGCGGATGTCGAAATGATCGGATCCACTTGAAGTGAAACGCGCTGGTTGAAAAGGATTGATATGAAAATCTTGATTAATACGAAGGATTAATGTTCACATAGGAATATGAGAACACTGCTTGGAAATGGTATGGAATCAACACTTGACATTGAAGCAACTCGAATACCACAACTCAAAACAAAACAAAGTATTGTCTTGCAGAATAAGATGTAAACAAACATATGATAGACCCCATATCGTATCATGTGTCTGTTGGAAAGAATTCCTACGTGATACTTGAATTCCCACTTATAAAGTCCCGAAACTTTGTGATTATGCAATCAGGTGTTGGTGATACAGGGGAAGCATAATATCTCACCCAAACTAACAATTCCTACATCCAGATGTATCCAGCCTTCAACACATAACCAAGAAACCTTCGAAAATCGTGTATGTGATGGCCTGGCTTATTAGGGATGATAGACTACTCATATCAATAAGGAATTCCTTCTTTTCCGGGAGCCCATTCGGACAGAACTCCAAAGTTAAGCGTGCTCAGCTTGGAGTAGTGTCAGGATGGGTGACCGACCAGGAAGTTGCTCCCGGGTGCGCACGAGTGAGGACAAAGTGCGCAGAAAAGACTAGTATTGATCTGCGGGGCCAGTCTAGATCCCGCCAGGAGTAACGACCACCGGCGGGTGTGTCCGGGGCGTTACAGTGTACCTCAACCTTCAAAAAGCATCCGTTATACGAGTTATGGCAATACTCCCCAACTCTCGCCCCAGTACTAGGTGGCATCGAGGTTATCTCACCAACAACTGCATAAAAGAGATTTTTTATGTCGGCGAACTCAGGTATTCTAGAACTGCAACGATAAAATTATGACGACAACACCTCGGAGCTCAACTCACCGGGACACTTCTACAACCCCTAAATGTCAGGAGGCACCAAGAAGAATGTTCTCGTCACAAAACTATCGGAATGATTCCAAGATACCCGCGTGATCCTAAAAACAATTCGTGAAATTTGAGGAGAGGAGAGTCAAAACTTCTACGTCAGGAGGCCTCACCAGAGCGACGAAGGGACTAAGGAGTAAAAAGAATCCTACTCTCTGATATATATAATCCTAAGACTCAAAACATTTTGTTCTAGACTCAAGAACGTCAGCGCTTCGACCAAGCAGGGGGCTCCTAAGTCGGGGATGGCTCTGATTACCAACTTGTAACACCCATAATGCGGCTATATCTCCCACATGTTGGGGCACGACTTAGAGGCATAGCCGCATGGTAGGTTTGTCGCAAGAGGGGTAATCTTCACACAATCCCATGTACTGAATAAGAAAGGGATAAAGAGTTGGCTTACAATCGCCACTTCACACAAATACAAGTTAAACATACATCATCCAGAATACAATCAAGGTCCGACTACGGAACAAAAATAAAAGAAGAAAACTCCAAATGCTAGATCCCGATCTTCCCAACTGGTCTCCACTTCTGATCAAAAGGAAACGAAACAAAACAACGAGCAAGATTGTCATCGAGCTCCCACTTGAGCTCGGTTGCATCACCTACACTGGTATCATCGGCACCTGCAACTGTTTGGAAGTACCTGTGTGTCAAGAGGACTCAGCAATCTCACACCCGTTAGATCAAGACTATTTAAGCTTATGGGTAGGATAAGGTAATGAGGTGGAGCTGCAGCAAGCACTAAGCATATATGGTGGCTAACATATGCAAATAAGAGCGAGAAGAGAAGCAACGCACGGTCGAGAAGCTATAAGTGATCAAGAAGTGATCCTGAAGCTACTTACGTTCAAGCATAACACGAGACCATGTTCTCTTCCCTGACTCTGCCGAAAAGAGACCATCACGCTACACATGTGATTGATGTATTTTAATTACGATAAGTGTCAAGTTCTCTACAACCGGATATTAACAAATTCCCATCTGCCACATAACCGCGGGCATGGCTCTCGAAAGTTAAAACCCTGCAGGGATGTCCCAACTTAGCCCATCACAAGCTCTCACGGTCAACGAAGGATATTCCTTCTCCCGGGAAGATCCGATCAGACTCAGAATCCTGGTTACAAGACATTTCGACCATGGTAAAAGAAAACCAGCAAAGCCGCCCGGATGTGCCGACAAATCCCGATAGGAGCTGCACATATCTCGTTCTCAGGGCACACCGGATGAGCAATCCGTACAACTAAAACCATCCCTCAAGTTTCCCCGAGGTGGCGCTGCAAGGGGCTCTAGTTCGGACCAACACTTAAAGAAGCACTAGCCCCCCCCC
>NC_041386.1:284805524-284813662 GCF_002162155.2 Triticum dicoccoides
GGAGGGGTTAAAACATAGATGACCCTCGGGCTCGCAAAAACCCAAGGGAAGGTTATAGGTTGTTAGGCAAATGTAAAACCAAGGTTGGGCCTTGCTGGAGGAGTTTTATTCAAAGCAAACTGTCAAGGGGTTCCCATAACACCCAACCGCGTAAGGAACGCAAAATCAAGGAACATAACACCGGTATGACGGAAACTAGGGCGGCAAGAGTGGAACAAAACACCACGCATAAGGCCGAGCCATCCACCCTTTACCAAGTATATAGATGCATTAAAGTAAATACGATATATTGTGATATCCCAAACATATCCATGTTCCAACAAAGAACAAACTTCATCTTCACCTGCAACTAGCAATGCTATAAGAGGGGCTGAGCAAAAGTGGTAACATAGCCAAACAAAGGTTTGCTAGGAAAAGTGGGTTAGAGGCTTGACATGGCAATATGGGAGGCAAGATATAGCAAGTGGTAGGTAGCGCGACATAGCGATAGAAAGAACAACTAGCAAAGCAAAGATAGAAGTGATTTTGAGGGTATGGTCATCTTGCCTGAGATCCCGCAAGGAAGAAGAACGAGTCCATGAAGAAGACAAACGGGCGTAGTCGAACGGATACTCACAACTACGGAACGAAACCGAAGCTAACGAGAGAAGCAACCCGGAAAGAAGCAAGCAACATAGTAAACAACCATCACATAAACATGGCATGATGCGCAACCAAGTATGATGCATGTCTGTTTTAATGAGGCATGGCATGACAAAGTGCACAAACAACTCTACAAGTTAAATGGAGCTTAATATGCAACGAGTTGCATATTGACGAGACACCACATCAATTATTTAGTTCTCGCTCGTTTATGTACCCAACAATACTAAATGTTATTGAACATGGCAATATGGTGAAGCATAAGTAAAACTACCTATTTAGGCAAGTTTAAATGAGACCGGAAATATCAAACAACAATTCCAGTAAATACTCATGTGCAATAGCAATTTAAATAAAACAAATTTAAACATTTTAAATGTTATTATCATGATGCGAATTACATGTGCAAGTTTTATGCAATATTTATGAAAATGTTGATAAGAGCATGATGAGAGCATTTGTCACAATGGTAGAAAGAAAGGGTGCCACGGCGGCGACATGAAAACGGTGCCATGACAACGTTCTGGTTCCGGTAACTCGATTGAGGTGCCGGTGAAAAAGATAGGGCGCGATCGAGTTGAGCAAGATGGTGGGAACTCCCGACTACCGAGTTCCCACGGGTTAGCGGCATGGGAACGAGTGGCAATTTGGACACGGTGCCAACATACGGTTCATCTCATGCAACATGCATTCTCGGAGCGGTTCATGTTGGTAGAGGAAGTAGTCGTACATGCGGGTCGAAGAGGAAGTAGTCGTACATGCGGGTCGAAGAGGAAGTAGTTGTTCATGTATGTAGATGTTCGGGGTCACGACACGGGATTTGACGTCCATGGGGTCTCCGCGGGTCAACGGTAGTGGTACACGTTTTGTAGGCGTTCAAGTCATCGGTAGAGGAACTTGACGCTTGCGTTACACTGTTCTTCGATGATGGTAGTGGTACATAGTCAGGGAGGGTCTTGACGAATCCAGTGTTCGGGGTCGTCGCGGTACTAGGTATCTTGTGGGACTTCATGGTTCGTCGTGGTACTTGACGATCCCGATCGGGGCAGCAAAACGTAGTCGAACTTGGCGGACTTCGGTTCAAACAGCAACAAGCATCACTTGTGCATGCAGGCATAGTCAACGAATCGGGACAGAGGAGCTTGACTGATGCAAGCAGTAGCACGGGGGTGGCAGAGGCAAAACGGGTCTTGGCGCTGGCTCGTGGCTCGGCGTAGGTGAAGGAAGGGCGTGGTCAACGCGCGGTCATTGCTAGATGCGGCTTGACTGCTGGTCATCTCCTCCACTAGGAGACAGAACGGAGGCACGGCAGCAGGGAAAAATGGAGCCTGACGAGGCACTTGGGGATGGGCTCCAGCGACGCAGACAAGACGAAGGATGTCTTCGGGCGGATGAGCTCTAGGCGGTGCTGTCCTCGAAGCTTGCCAGCGACGTGACGACGGGGCAGGTTCAGCCGAATCCAGGTGACGGCGGCTCGCAACAAGGGCGGCAGGGGAGGCAAGCGGCGACGGTGCTATTCTGGTGACCTGCAGGTGGTGGAGAGGTGGGGACGAGGTGGCACGGCCATGGGGGACGGGCGCGCGATGGAGGCGGGAGAGCACGGCGGCGTGCGGGGCAGCGAGGTGGCGCTCGGCGACCCTGGCGATGCGGCAGCCTCCTAGCGATGCGGCGGGAGAGATGGGATCGAGGGAGCACTCGGTCTCTAGCGGCGCGAGGGAAGGACAACAGGGGAACGAAGGGAGAGGGAGGTGGATTGGGCAAGGGAGCGGCGCTGCTCTCCCTCTTTGATGGCGTGTCGAGGGATGAGGGGATCGAGCAGGGCTCTCCCAGGCTCGATGCATGCGGGTGTGGGTGGCGGCGGATGGGAACGAGAGGGGTGGAGGTGTTGAACGGCTAGGGTTAGGAGGGTTAGGTGGGCCGGCGCGGGAGGCCCGGTTGGGAGGTTGGGAGGCCCAGGTGACCCGATAGGCTGGTTGGGCTCCTCTGTTTCTCTGTTGTTCTTCTTATCCATTTATAAGATATAAATGGAACTTGCATAAATGCATAGAGAGGTAGCAGTGGAATTAGGGAGAGACCAAAAAAGTTCTGGAGTCCTTGGGATATGGTCAATTAAAGAAAAGTGGTGTGAGGATTTTACAGACTATAAATTTAAACATGTTCGAATTTAATCCAAACTTGTATGAATTTATAACCTAACCAAACTGAACCCAAATGGACTTAAATTTTATAGGATGGCCCTACATAATAGATATGATTTATGGGCACAAGATGAACATTTATGGAGGAAGTAAGAAAACCAGACATAATGAATTGAGTTCAATATGTCGAATACGAAAACCGTATCGATGAGTTTTGGTTGGGACAAAATTTTAGAGGGGGGGCTGGACAAATAAAACTTGCATTAAGAAGAGGGTTTGGGTAAGAATTGGAGAAGTGGAAATGCAACTCAAATAGAGGAAGAGCAGGGAAAGAAGGAAGTAGCACTTTGGGATTTGGAACCTTGGGCGAAACCAAGTTGAAGTTGAGCAATGAGTAAAATAGAAAGGATCAAAGAGAAGGAGTTGCAATGCACATGATGCTCATGGCAACATGAATGAGCAAATACAATATGACAAGAGATATGCATGGTAATGCAATATAACCAATGATGAACATTGCAAGAAGCATAATATGACAATGGCACTCATCATGATCATGGCATCAACATAGAGGAATTAAATATGCAAAACAGTTATGATAATGCAACAAACACAATAAACACACAACAAGAACGCAAATAAAAAGGAAGGCAACTGGAGCTCTGGTCTTGGGACGTTACACCAGCATATCTTTGTCCAGAACATACTTGATGTGTGTGTAATCTTTCTTCTATATGTTCTTCGACGGGTCCAAATATAGAGCGCGGGAATAACGCGAGTAAAGAACGATGAGAACGGCACGACACCCCCCGCTGCACAAAATACACGATCAAGTTAGCCTCCATGCGTGCAAAGTAACTATTGAAATGCACGTATGTGTTATAGTGCTACCTGTGGATGACTTACCTGGGATGATAAGGTAGGATAATCGTTTCATTGTCCTTATTGCTGACCAAGAATTCTTCGATGTACTAACTCGCATATTGACGGTTGGCGTCGTTGATTGACAAGAAACCCTCATGTATGTAGTATGGGTCCACGACCGCAAGACCGGTGACTTGCTCTCTCTTGACGATGTACTTCATGTGCAACGCATACAGGAGGTCGAACATAAAATCAAGTGTCCTCATTTGAAACATCTGGAAGATGTAATCAAACCTCAGGAAGAAGAGGTCCGCGGGGCATGCGTGGACATACATCTTGCAACTGCTCGACACATGAACCTTATAAAGTGGCTTTCCTAGATCATCCTAGGCGAGGAGGCTTTTCTATATCGAAAGCACATGGTCATGGATTCTCCTGAGATCCCCTGCTATGGCAGCTAGTGCATTCGCCGGTACCATTGGCTCTCCAGCAACATGGATTAATGGCGCATGTTTCATCGGTACACGGTCAACCTTGGTCGAAGGTGGCTGGCTGCTAGAACCAACATTGCCAGCTTTATTGGATTTTCTCGCAGCCGGTCTCTTCCTCTGCTTCTTCTTGGTGGGCTCAGGTGCTGCTGGGTCTGTCAGACCCTCCCTGAGCACCACCCCTAGTTTTGTCGGGCTCAGCATTGGACGACTCTAGATAATTAGTTGAGCTTGCGTGGAGCCAACATCTGGAGGCGTGTCCTGCAAGGATTGCATGAAGAAAGACTTCTTGCACTCCCGAGGACGTTCCGACTCTGGTACATGCATCTCATATTCATATGGTTGACTCATTGTTACTTCATTGTCAAAGGCAGTATTGAAATATTGGTTAGGGTCATCGGCCTCCTCCATGTCATGATCCATATCCTCTTCCATGGGGCAGATGGCATTATCTGCCGAAACGGTTGGCCCTCCTTCCTCATGTCTCTCGATCTCAGCAAGTAGCATAGACAATGGTTGTACTTGTGTAGGTACTGTTGTGGTCATACCTTCCTGAGGTCCTGTTGGTGTGCTCCCGGCCACCTCGACACAAAGAAGATTTTTTGGCCATAGGATCGGCCAATTTTTGCATTGGCCAAGCTGCATGGGGGTCTCGTCATCCTCTCCATCGGTTTGTATCGGACGAGGGAAACCCTTGTAGCCCGCTTTCACACTCGCCACGGAGACCCTTAAGGCGTTATCAGACATCTGCTACCGGTGAAACAATCGATCCTTAGGCTTGACTATAGTACCCTTCCCCACATCCACCAACCCGCCCTTCATGTGGTAAAGGAGGGTGTACGGAGTGGAGTCGGCCTACAAAGACATATACGTGCGGCGTCAGAGATCCGAAAATAACAACAACTGAAGATTAATTAATTAGTTGAGTTGATGAAGGTGTGACACGTATTTACCGTTAGGGCATCGAGCTCAGCCAATGTCGACGGCCTGATATTCAAGCCAGAGATGGAGCTAGGGCTGCTGTGAGAGCTGGGTGCAAGAGGAGGTGCGAGTGCGGTTGCCATACTAGGTAAGGGTATGGGTGCGGTGTTCATTGAGTTGCTCCCGGTGAAGCTGGGCATGGGACTTGGTGGCGCGTTTGGATTTTGTTGCACCCATGTGACCACTGTTGGAATCAAGCTTATAAAGGCAGCCACCATGTCATCTCTACAGGCAACGATTATCTCAGCTTTGGACTCAGCTTTTCCTTTCTCCATTGCCCGTGCCACCTTCTCGTCGATAGTCACTTGACTGAACTTCTTTCTCTGTCTTTTGGCCCCGGGTTCCTCGTTATAATAGTACTTCCACGTGGCGCCATCCCCGGCGCCGTGCACACGTTCATATTGCGGCCGCTAGCCGGGCGGGTGTCCCATCATTATGTTCATGGCCCGGTTGAATGGAGTGTCCCACTTGTACTTCACCGACGACTGAGTCGACTGAGTCAACGAGTCGCTTTTGGCCGCAAGCTTGTGTTGCTCTCTCTACAAAATGGATCGTGAATCATTTACAAATGCGACTAGAATGTAGTAGACTTCATTGATTAGAAGCTAATATGTGTAAAAGGATTTACCAGGAATCTCATGAATTTCCTAGTCGGCCCGTCGATGAAAAACTCTTTTTTGGGGGGTCCCAAGAGAATCGGGCCCTGATGAAGTCATGCTCCTGCTGGTCGGTGAACTCAGCCAATGGGTCCGGGATCCCCTTACGTTCACACTCTGCGTCCTCCTTAGCCCACACGGGCCTCTTTCCCATGTAAACACGACTTCCAAGGCGGTGGTTCCCCATGTTCTTTGCATGTAGCTGCTTGCCTCTCTCCGACCTGGCCTTGGTAGCTTCTTCATTGCAAGTCTCCTTGAACTTTTCAAAGTCCTCTATCGTAATTTTCGGATTGTCTACCACAATCTCGGCGTAGGTTTCATGGTCTACTTCAATCGCCTTTTTCACCCTAGTTTTCCAAGCGCTCAATGCGTTGCTGAACTTCCCTAGGGCTTTGTTGTTGATTTTTTTTCATGGCATCATCATCCCATGGGTCGACATCGTCATTCCAACAGGGGAATTGGAATCTTGCGTGCAACCTAGTTAGGAGCAGCTTCTTCAAATTTTCATTCTTTCATATTTTCGTGGTGTTGATGTTAGCTGTATCCCGTAGGATGCATGCCAGTTGGTTGCCGTAACACGCTGCCACTTCCCGTGGCTCTATTGGCTCAAACTCGCCAGGGTGCACCGTCGTGGCCACCAGTATTCCGGTGCCGAGCTCATTTGGGCGTCGTGTCCTCTTTTCCTTCTTTCCCTCACTGGCTTGGGAGGTCCCACCTTCCGTGCTGTAGACAGGAACATCATCAGCGCCAGTCTCAGTGCCAGTGTCGTTGGTGGCATCAGTGTCGGTGCCGGCGCGACCATCGTCATCATCCATCATGACAAGGGGGTCCTGACACCCATCTTGCTATCTCTCCTGATCCACAAGAAAGTCTAGCTAGGCGTGTGCTCGAACTAATTGGGACTGAGAACCTCCGGCCTCATCGGTGTCGTTCATGTTTCCTAGGTTTCAATGTCGTAGTCGTTTAATTATTGAGCTTTATATAATAAAGTGAATAATGAAAAAAAAGTGACCTTTGTTTTGCCGGAAATATCGTTTCATTCCTGTCGCGACAAATCTCGAGCACTCGATATGTCCAAATTTCTAGCACAAGTCATGCCAAAATTCACGGAAAATTTCGGCAGGACCTTTGCTAGAAAGTGCACATATAGAGCACCTGAAATTTGCGGGAATGGAAATGAATCAATATTTCCGGCAAAACATAGGTCACTCGCAATCGATTTCCTTGCAAATGACAATAAGCACTATGTGCGGAAGTAGCATTTCACTACCATGTGCCAACACTAGCAGAATGCAATGGAGCCACCAAATGGACTCCAATGGACAACATTTCATTTGAACTCCAAATACTTTAGCAACTACAAATATGAATCCAATGGACAACAATTGCATTTCATTTTAACCACTGCAAACTACATAGATTATTCTTCGTCTTCTAATGCAAAATGGACACATTTAGAGGCAAGTTAAAAAAATAAACAGATTCTGGACACAAACCATCTGGTAATAAAAGAAACAATTGTCACAGACTAGTATTTGAACAACTACTGATATAAATACTAGCATTCCAGTAAGCACCTAAAAGACCGAAGGGTGGAGGTACTTGACCACGAAGTTCACTTAGACTAAGGAGTTAGAGTCACTTGAAGTGTACAAATCTACAAATATAACATCAATGGACCTTAAGAGGATTTTTCCAAAGAAATTGTTAACAGTAGCATTTTTAACTATGTAGAAATAAGTGGCGATGAACGGGTTGATGCCTAGCAGCGGCTAGTACTTACGTAGTTAGTTTCGACCCATCCCAAAGTGATCAAGCCTCAAAACTAGAGCACTAATGTACTTCCTGTGTGGCTTAATGAGCAGAGCTAGCAGAGACCTAGCTAGCTATAGTTAGCTTGGACCCATCTGATGAGTGAGTGGTTAAGCCCCACACCTAGAGCAGAGCACTAATTAACCATGCAGTATGCGCTACAACAAGCAAGCCTGAAGATTTGAAGCCTAGCTTGGCAGGTTAATTATCTGCCATATATAGGTCTGTTAAAATGTGATCATAAGGCAGTCAGTGCAAGAAATTAACTAGTGATGCTACTGTAGCATTTCTTAAGAGGATTTAACAGTAGCATTCCTTAAGAGGATTTAACAGTAGCATTTCTTAAGAGGAATAGAGCAAGTTTAATGAAGCAATGAAGCAAGTGTAGAAGATGCAATTGATAATGATGGCATCCAGATCTTGAGGTAGAGGGGGCGGGAGAGGGATGCACCTTGTTGGCAGAGGAGCTAAGCACCTTGCGTCCGGCGTCCTTCTCCTCCTTGCCGAGCACCTTGCTTCCAGAAGAGCCAAACCTGCTGCAGAGAACACGTACGACC
>NC_041386.1:284813974-284824108 GCF_002162155.2 Triticum dicoccoides
GGGGTGGACCTATGGGGACGGGGGCGGCAAGGGGGGAGGGGGTGTCGGGGCGGCGCATGTCGATGGCAGCGTGGGCGGGCGTGGCGTCATGGTCTGGTGCGGCGTCGGCGGCAGGGGAGGGGCGGCACAGAGAAAGGCGATCGATCGGATCGAGTGAGAGTGAGATAGAGGAAAGAGATAGGTGGAGTGGCTCTGTATACGCAACTTAGCTATTGTGCGTCTTGGCAAAACGCGCTATAGCTAAGTTAGTTATAGCGCTTGCCAAGCCAAAACATGCTACTGCTAACTTTTTTCTTTTTCTTTTTTTTTCTTAGCTATATAGCTGCCCTAGCAAAAATGTGCTACTGCTAACCTTTTCTTTTTCTTTTTTTCTTTTTCTTTTTCTTAGCTATAGCGCTGCCATAGCAAAACCGCGCTACTGCTAACTTTTTCTATTTATTTTTTCTTTTTCTTTTTTTCATATTCCACAAACTTCCTTCCATTTTATTTTATTTTTATTTCTCTTTTTACTTTTATTATTCTTTTTCTTTTTAATTTTTCTTTTTCTTTTTTCTTTTTATTTTTCTTGTTCTTTTTCATATTCCACAAACTTTCTTCCTTTTTATTTTATATATATTTCTATTTCTATTTTTATTATTATTATTCTTTTTCTTCTTCATATTCCACTAACTTCCTTGCTTTCTTTTTTTGTTTTTCTTGCATTTCATTTTCCACAACTTATTAGTTCCTTTTTCTTTTTCTTTCATTTGCAATTTTCTTTTTCTTATCTTTCATTTGCATTTGCACAAAGTTTGTATAGTAGGGGTATATATAGCTCTAGCTAGCTAGGGTTTAATTTGGTCAGTCGTTGAAACAACACCACTGTTACCTTCCGAATAATAATTAGTATAATATATATTACATGATTTGACCGCTAATGCCAGCATACAAAATAGGCACACACAAAATTTGTGGATTAGTTTGTCAGCTTGGGCGACGACGACGCTTTAGACTTATCTTCTTCCCTCTTTTGTTCGTTGTCGAATAATTGAGCCCATGGTCGTGACTTTTCCTTCTCCAGGGATTACAATCTTTCGTAGGTAATGTAGTCTTCATTCTTCTTTTGACGTATGTGTCATCGTCATCAACATCATCTTCCCTCATCGGATCACTGTACTGGTCGTAATCTTCCTCGTTGGCGACTCCATCCATTCCGGTGATGCTCCTTTTGCTTCTCCTCACGACAACACGACTGGGATTGATCGGATCAGTTATGAAGAAACATTGTGTCACGTGTTTAGTGTGTACCCATGGCTTATTTTTGGCGATGCCGTTGATGGTATGTCAGGACCCCGATTCCAAGTCACATCGATCTAGCCGGTAACACCTCATATCACTTTGCGGCCTCACGCACGGTATCCCATGGGTGTCGCCTTACCATGGCCCGGGACCGTTTGCGCCTTTTGGCTCACGTATATGATAGTGTCTCTAGCATCCATATGACAGAGAACCCGGGCCGACATGGCTAGTCGTGAACCCAAAGCGGCATAGACCTATGGAGACAGGCATACATGAATCACATCGAACATGTCGGTCATCAACGAGTGATTCCGGGCTGTAGCACTGGGCTGACAGGACTCCGGGGAACCCCGGGCTGTAGCAGGCTAGGCAGGACTCTGGAAGTCACCGTGTGACATTTCCCCGAAGGGACAGACATAGGGACGAAGTGAAACACATGCCGGCCAGTCAAGTGTCCTGAACAGTAGTGCTGGGCTAGCAGGACTCCGGTGAACCGGGCTGTAGCGGACTACTATGGCTCGAGGAACACTAGACTACATTTCCCCATAAGAAAGGCTGCCAAGGATAAACAACTAGATTGTCGAATCCCACTCATACCAAGCATTTCAATCATACACAAAATATGCCCGATATGAGCACATACAACATGGCATCACAATAAAACTCTACAACTCAAGTACTTTATCTAAAGGCTCCAGAGAGCCATACATAACATGTTCATACAGATAGGGGTCACATGACCCGACACTCAAGTCATACAAACATACAAGCACATGCGGAAGCAACTAGTCTGAGTACAGACTCTAGAAAGAAAGAAGGCTTCTCGAAGCCTGTCTATCTACATAAAGCCCTCCATGGCTAGGATCACCACCTGGGTGGCTAGTCACTCGTCGACGTCAAGGTCTACGTAGAACCCATCGGAGTGGGCGGTGTCGTCTGAAACAGTAATTAAGCAAACATGAGTACAAAGGTACTCAGCAAGTCTTACATCAGAACCTACTATACATGCTTATTTTCAAGAAGGCGGTGGGGTTGATGCAGCAAGCCAGCTTTGACTCTTGGCTAAGCTATCCTACGGAACTCCACCAGTAAATAGTTTTCGCACACGAGTCCACTACTCACCAACACAATACTCCACCGGGGATCCTCCCTCGTCATCCTACGAGAGGGCCATCCTCGGTACTCACACTTATCTTGAGTCTTTTAGTAGTATCCATTAACTTGTCTATGAACTGTATAGGCAACCAAGTAGTCCTTTACCGCGGACGCGGCTATTCGAATAGTTTATACCCTGTAGGGGTGTACTTCGTCATACACGCTTTCACCACTTATCTCCGTTTACACGACATGTACTCGGCAACCTTCAAGCGGAAGCCCAGCAAGGGTGTCGGCCACGGCCTACCTAAACACTTAAGTCTCTAGTCCAGGTTTATCGCCTATCCAGGTTCCATCCGTAGGGAGTCCGGCCGAGGTTTCCACATACGGCCCCAAACGATGTGAACAGGGTCCCGAGACACCAAACGGGCGCCCGGCATACCCGGCCACGGTGTATCTACCGCAACATAGCCCACCCCTAGGGTCAGCGCTACGCACGGCCGCCAACACATAACCTACAAACACCAGAAACTAATTGCAACTCCTGGACAAAGTACTAGGGTGATTAAGAAGCCGAGAGGGTCAGTTAAGGATCCCAATGCATGGTAGTAGCTGAATCTTAAATCACACATACAGATCTCAGTTCTTAGGGACGGCCTCAATGAAACAACCCACCATGTACTCCTACATGGCCTCTCATCGATACCTTTACCAAAACATGTTCAACGCATCCCTCACATTACCGACATAAGCATTTCACTCTAGCCCATCTCCCAGATGAACCAGACCTGACACAACTCTAAGCATAGCAGGCATAGCAAGGTAGGAATCACATACATGGCTCAATCAACTCCTACACATGCTAGTGGGTTTCATCTAGTTACTGTGGCAATGACAGGTCATGCAGAGGATAAGGGTTCAACTACCGTAGCACACAGCAGTTTGAATCGCGTTGTCTTAATGCAGTAAGCAAGAGCAGAAGCGAGAACATGGGTTTGTATTGGAATGATCAATGGTTGCTTGCCTGATGGAGTGGTAGTGGGATACTGCCCTTCAGTTGGATACTCGTGAATATCCTCGGAGGCAGAACCTACCACGAAGAACACATCGGAACACAATCAACACATGACGATATGCAACAATATGATGCATGCTATGACATGGCGATATGAATGTGTCTTGGCCTAATGCAAGCTATAACAGAAAGAAATGAACTCATTTGAATCAAAGATTCAAATATTAGTTCATTAAACATGGCATTTATAGTGCATTACCTTATTCTGCCTAAACAGCAAGGTAAACTTGTTTTGTCATGCATGAAATCATTACAGATGGATAGATTGAATTTTTCTGATAATTTTTCATATATAAATTATTTCATTTGGAGTTACGGTTGAATTTCTATGTTTTTTAGAAGTTTTAAACATTTTCTGGAATTTCCTGAATAAAAATAAATCCAGAAAATGCATTACTGCGTCAGCATTGCGTCATGCTGACCTCAGCAGGTCAAAGGCGCCAGCCCAGGTCAAACCTGACTGGTGGGCCCCTTCTGTCAGCCTCTTAGTGCTCTAACTACGTTTAGTTAGCCGAATTACTGGGCAGGGCCCACTAGTCAGTGACTATACTAATTAAATTAACTAATTTTAGTTAGAAACTAATCTGGATAATTAGCAGAGGGGGGCCCACTTGTCATTGACTCAAAGGAGTCAACCTGGCCCCACCCAGTCCACGTCAGTGGTCAAACCACCGGTCAGCAGGGCTAATCCTGCTGGCGTTGAGTCGCCGGTGAGGCCGAGACGGTGGAGGGCTTTGGAAAACGCCCTCAGGCGACCAAATCGACGGCGGAGACCACCCATGTGAAGCCCAGGCTCTCGCGCATCCAAAGGAGCAAGTGTGAGGAGCTGGGGTGGAGCAAGCTCGCCGGAATCGAGCTCGTGGCGACGGCCGGAGTTTGGGCGGAGAGGGAAAAGGGGGTACGGTGCACGGCAGGACTAGGAAGTGCATGCGTTAGGCTCCTGGGGTCACACTGAATGCGGTGGTGTGCTCGGACGCGTGCTTGCACGGCCATAGCCACGACGGCGACATGGCCGGCGGCGAGGAGCTCTCGGGTGCGGTGGAAATGGCGGCTACAGGGGCCAAACGAGCACGGGAGCTAGGGGGAAAGGAAGAGGAGCTCACAGCGGAGTCGGAGAGGGGGTCAGCGGGCTCGGGGAGGTCCTGGCGGCGGCGAATCGACCGGAGATGGCTCGGGTGCCCGAGGTTGAAGACGAGGGCGAAGGCGGCGATGCAGGGCCTCCGGCGATGCGTGGCTCGGTGGGGAGGACGAGGGAGTCGAGGCAGAGCTAATGGGCTCGTCGGAGGGGCGAGGGAGTGGCTATGGTGGCAGCTACGGCGATCGGCGGCGAGGTACGCGCTCGGCCGTCGTGGGAGAGAGAGAGGGAGACGAGGGGGAGAGTGAGCGAGGATGAGAGGGAGACGTGGGGGTCGCGTGGCGTCCTCTGGGCGTCTCCCGGCGTCGGTAGAAGCAGGAGGTGGCCGGCGCGTGGCCGGCGCGCGGCGAGCACGCGCCCCTGCCTCCTGGCGCGAGGTAGGGGGTGACTGGCCGAGCCAGTAGGCTGGGCCGAGCCAGGTAAGGCCCAGGTGGGCTTCTTTCTCTTTTTTTTTGTTTTAGTTTCTGTTTTCTATTAAACTGCAATTGTTTAGCTTTATTTAAAATACTAGAACATTTCCAAAAATCCTGAAAATAAATGTGGCCTCTATTTAGAATATTTCCAACACGAAACATTTACTCCCAGAATTATTTGAGCATTTAAATTATTTTATAGCATTTAAATGCCCAAATTCAAATACTTATGATTTAATTCAATGACCTTCTGTTGACCTAGAAAATTGTGCACCAATTTTGCCAGAGGTTCTAACCCAAGACAAAGAGGGTGAACTTTTTAGAAGGGCATTTCAGGTTCATTGAAAATAATTTTAGTAAACCCTAGTTTTTCCAGGGGGGTGTTGGGGGTTTCTGCTTTCCCCATTTCAAATTTAAGAGAAATAAACATGATGCACATTCTAATGCATGGACTAGCTAGGGTGTGACAACTCACCCCCACTCAAAAGAATCTCGTCCCGAGATTTAGGATCCTCTGGAAAGAAGGTGGGGTACTCGAGTCGAAGACGATCCTCCCTTTCCCAAGTGGCTTCTTCCTCGGAATGATGTGACCATTGAACCTTGAGAAACTTGATATTATGGCGTCGAGTGGTACGCTCGGCTTGATCAAGGATACGAACGGGATATTCCCAATAAGAGAGGTTATCTTGTAGATCAAGCGTTTCGTGGTCCACTTCACGGATAGGATCCGCGAAGCAACGCCTGAGTTGTGAAACGTGGAAGACATCGTGAACTCTGGAAAGATGCGGAGGTAGTTCCAATTGGTAGGCAACTTCTCCTCGTTTGGCAAGAATGCGAAAGGGTCCGATGTAACGAGGGGCCAATTTGCCTTTGATACCGAAACGATGGGTTCCCTTTAACGGAGTAACCCGAAGGTAAGCCTTCTCGTTGACTTCATAAGTCATAGGCTTATGTTTACGGTCATATTGACTCTTTTGACGAGATTGGGCTGTTTTCAATTTCTCACGAATAACGCGAACCTGCTCTTCTGCTTCCTGAATCATATCCGGGCCAAAGAGTTGTCTTTCCCCGGTTTCTGACCAGTTAAGAGGCGTTCGACATTTTCGTCCGTAGAGAACTTCAAAAGGAGCCTTGCCTAAGCTGGCTTGATAACTATTGTTATAAGCAAACTCCGCGAATGGAAGGCATTTCTCCCAACTTATTCCAAACGAGATGACAGAAGCTCGGAGCATATCTTCCAGAATTCAATTGACTCGCTCTACTTGACCACTTGATTGAGGATGGAAGGCAGTGCTAAAGGAGAGACGAGTTCCCATAGCATTTTGGAAACTTTCCCAAAATCAAGAGGTGAAGAGACTCCCACGGTCTGAGTTAATTTCCAATGGAACACCATGAAGAGACACTATTCGGGAGATGTATAACTCAGCTAGCTGGCTGGCGGTGATACTCTCACGAACAGGTAGAAAGTGGGCTACTTTGGAAAGTCGGTCGATCACAATGAAGATGGCATTATTCCCTCTCTTGGTCCTGGGAAACCCAGTGATGAAATCCGTATTTATTTTATCCCATTTCCATTCAGGAATAGCCAAAGGTTGAAGGGTGCCAGCAGGCCGTTGATGCTCTGCTTTAACACGATGACAAACGTCGCAATTAGCAATGTATTGAGCGATTTCTCTCTTCATCCTAGTCCACCAAAACCTCTTGTGTAGGTCTTGATACATTTTGGTACTACCGGGATGAATGGTGAGAGGGGATTCATGAGCTTCCTTAAGGATCAATTAGCATAGATGTTGTTTCTTGGGAACCACCAAACGGTTCTCAAAGAAGACAGCACCCCGCTTATCCATGGAAAAACATTTAGCAACTCCGCTAGCAATGTTTTCCTTAATCCGGGATATGCCCTTATCATACCGCTGGGCGGTTATGATCTGATCCATAAGGTTAGGTTTCGCCACCAGGGTGGATAGGAATCCTCGAGGAACAATGTGAAGATTAAGCTTACGGAATTCCTCATGGAGAAGTGGTTGACTTTGTTGTAACATCAGGTTGTTACAATAGGATTTACGACTTAGTGCATCAGCCATGACATTGGCTTTGCCCGAGGTGTAAGTTATTCCTAAGTCGTAATCCGAGATCAACTCAATCCAACGTCTTTGCCTGAGATTCAAATCTGGTTGGGTGAAGATATATTTTAAACTTTGGTGATCGGTGAAGATCTCGCAACGATTACCGAGAAGGTAATGTCGCCAAGTTTTAAGTGCATGGACTACAGCTGCAAGCTCTAGATCATGTGTGGGATAATTTTCCTCATGTGGGTGTAATTGCCGTGAAGCATAGGCAATTACCTGACGATCTTGCATGAGTATGCAACCTAGTCCTTGTCACGAGGCGTCGCAATAGATAATAAAGTCCTTGGAGAAATCTGGTGGTACCAGTACGGGGGCAGATGTCAGGCGTCTTTTCAGTTCTTGAAAACTGAACTCGCATTGTGGAGTCCACTCGAACTTTTTATCTTTCTTGAGGAGTTCAGTTAGAGGTTTAGCAACCTTGGAGAAATTCTCGACGAAGCGGCGGCAATAGCTCGCTAAGCCAAGGAAACTCCGAACTTGCTTGACCGTTTCAGGTGGAGTCCAATCAAGGACGGCTTGAACTCGCTCGGGATTGACAGCAATACCCTTACCAGAGATTACATGGCCTAGATAGATCACTTCTGGCAACCAAAATTCACACTTGGAGAATTTGGCATAAAGGCGATGCTCTCGAAGTTTCATCAATACCAGCCTTAGATGTACGGCATGTTCCTCTTCATTCTTGGAGTAGATGAGTATGTCATCGAGGTATACTACGACAAATTTATCCAAGTACTCCATGAAAACCGAGTTCATTAACCGCGAGAAGGTGGCTGGGGCATTAGTTAAACCGAAGGACATGACGGTGTACTCGTATTGGCCATAACGAGTAACAAAGGCCGTTTTGGGAATGTCCCCGTTTCTGATTTTGATTTGATGGTAACCCAACCTCAAATCCATCTTGGAGAAGACTGAGGATCCAGCGAGCTGATCATACAGATCGTTGATCCTGGGAAGCGGATATTTGTTCTTGATGGTGACCAAGTTGACAGGTCGGTAATCCACAACCATTCGATCCGTTCCATCCTTCTTCTTAACGAAGAGGACGGGGCAAGCCCAAGGAGAGGAACTAGGATGGATGAAACCCTTTTTCAAGGACTCATCGAGTTGGTTCTTAAGCTCGGCTAGTTCTAAGGGTGCCATCTTGTAGGGTCTTCTAGAAATTGGAACGGTTCCTGGAACAAGGTCTATCACAAACTCAACATCCCTGTCAGGTGGAACACCTGGCAGTTCTTCTGGAAAGACATCCGGAAAGTCTCAGACTACCGGAACGTCCTCAAGGTCTGGAATGGGTTGGCATTTAGGGAGTAAAGTTGGTGCTTGGCCACTCGGGTTATGAGGTTAACTATCTTGCCCGACGGGTGAGTAAGTTGAACGGTTCTAGTGGCACAATCAATCTTAGCATAATGAGGTGACATCTAGTCCATACCCAAGATGATGTTTATGTCCGAGGACTTGAGAGCTATTAAGGATGCAAGGAAGACAAGCCTATCGACAAGAATTTCGTTCCCATGGCTTACTCTAGAAGTTTGCCATCTAGAGCCAGGGGTTTGAATTTCCATGGTAGAGGGCATGTCACAGAATGTCGTGTTATGCAATCGAGCATAGTTCTCGGATATGAATGAATGAGATGCTCCAGTATCGAAAAGAACAGATGCCGAATGGCAGTTAACAAGGAGCGTACCAAGGACGACGTTAGGATCCTCATGAGCCTCCTCGGCTGAAACATAATTGACATGGCCACGTGTAGTGGTGGCCGGCTTGGCGTAGAAAGTCTTCCCCGCTGGCTTACCACGGCCAACGGACTTTCCAGTTTGATTGGGGTTGTTGTTCTGGGGACACTCTCGGCTATAGTGACCCGTCTCTCCACACTTGAAGCATGTCACCACATTGGGGCGTGGAGCAGCATTAGCAGCAGGGCCACCATAGGGCTTGGGCGGTGCAAATTGTTGGTTGGGACAAGGCGCCTCAAAGGATGGCCTCGGGATGAACCTGGGTGGCAGTGCCGTGCTTGGAATCCACACCCGGCGCTTCTGAGTTCCAGAGCCGGATGAAGAGCCAAAATCACGGGAGTGCTTGCGTGAAGCGTCATAATCAGTCTGGCCCGTCTCAGCTTGTAGAAATTACGGCAAAAATACATTTTTAGCCATTTTCAAAACTGACATAAAATTGTAATGAATTAGGAGAAATAATATATACAAAAAAGTTTCGCATTTCTTCAAGCTTTCCAACGCCATATCATTTGCTGCATTGGGACGTACGGTTAAAAAATTAGCTCGAAAATACGAACTCGGTGGAACTTGTACCGTTTTCTAAATTACTTTTAAACCGTTCAAAATTAGAAAAAACTTTTAACATGAAAAAGTAGCACATTTTCATAAGCTTTCCAACGCCATATTATTTGCCTCAATTGGATTAGCCATTTAGAAATGGCATCGAAAATACAAACTCGGGTGTTCCATTTGTGAAATTCTATGATATTCCGAATTACTCTTTAACCGTAGGTAATTAGAGAAAACTTTCAACATGCGGAAGGAGAGGTTTTCAGCAGCTATCCAACGCCATATTATTTGCCTCATTCCGATAAACGGTTTAAAATGCGATCGAAAATACGATTCACGTTTTTTATATGAAGAAAAAATGGTTTTCAAAGCTGCTCTTAAACCGCTTACATTTTGCCAAAAAATTAACTTGGGTCATGATACTGATGTCCATAGCTTTCCAACGGTATATGGCAAGCCCCATTTGGACACCTTTTAGCTAAAGTTCAACCTAGTACTCGGGGAAGGTCAGGCGCGTTAATCGGGAAGTTCATGTTGTGATCAGAATATTATTCTGATCCCGTGATCAAAATAGTGTTTATGTATATATATATATGTGTGTATGTATATGTATATATATATGTACATATAGCTCTAACTAGCTAGCTAGCTCCCTAGGGAGAGAGAGCTAGGAAGAGAGTGGGAGGAGAGGGAGAGAGGAGAAGAGAGAAGGCATTAATGGAAGGGG